>NC_135778.1:30712455-30958271 GCF_028453695.1 Augochlora pura | reverse complement strand
CCCGGCAGTCGCGGTACCCGGGACGGGGGTCCCGGGTTCGCGTAGTACGGCTGCCGAGTGGTTGCGGTGCGGGGCGCGGCCTCCCTGCACCGCGGAGGAATAGGGGGGAGTTATTATGACTCCCCCCCCGGGACACGGCTGGCCGTCACTGGCTAGACGGCCGGCCCTGGCGAGGGGGAGCCGCGGTCGTGTTCTTTATGAGTTCCCGTGGCTCCCCCGACTCCGCCTGATGACGGTATTGCGTCCGAAGGTCGCCGTGGAGGTTTTAGTGGGTACCCTGTAGGAGGGGTCGAGCTGATTTCTCCCCCCTACCCACCCCGGTCAAGATTAGCCAACAAGACCGGGGGTGGGGGACACCATCAACATCTTGGAACAGGAACCCCACACTACCCCTAGTCTGTCCCCCCAGGCAGGCTGGGGGTGTCTGGTTGGCAGATTTCCTCCACGTTAAATAAAAAAAAAAATTACTGCGCATGATTTGTGTCTATAATAACTATGTTGGAATATTGTTAAAATCAATCGAAGTTTAATGAATGCAGCACAGTGCATTTGTATAAAGTAAGGTTATGTGAAGGTGAAATTGTTACACCGTTTCTGTACCCTTTAAATTTCAACTTGCTCTTTAATCACCAAAGCCATCCCAAAGTCATGATATTTATAGACCATCGAACTCGTTCTGACGCAAACAACAACGTTGAATTACAAAAAAATAAACATTAACGAGTAAAAGAATATCAATACCCTTGAAAAATAATTAAAATGAGAATTATCTTCTAAGCTAAATATACAAAAAAATTGTATACGTACGCATTTAAGAAAAAGTTAACCTTCATAACTCGGGAAAATCACAAATAGAAGAAAATAATTGATATAAACCTTGTAGCTGTTCTAAAACCGTTTCTCTTATTAAACTGTTTTATAACTTCAAGTCGTTACTTGATAAGTCTTTACTTTTATAACTCAAAGTCTTTACTTAGATACTTGCTTGGATTTATTTTATAACGTACACCCTGTATAGTCGACAATTTCTTACAGACGTGAAATACATTTGCAAGAATTTTGTACCCCGCGGCTTCGGTTAAATTATTCGATCCTATTCACGATTTCAATGAAACACTTTCTTATTCAGCGAGAACCTTGTAGTTTCTGGTCGTTACGATATTATCGAGCGTTTAATGAATCAATAAACAGAGAGACCGACGAGGTTTTCCTATAGAAAGTTCGACCAACGATCGCTCACGATCAGCCGAAGAAAGGAGAAACGGACGAAGTGAACCGCGTCGAAAGGAAGCCCAGTTTTTCTATTAAAAGTTATGAAGTCGTGAGAAAGTTTCGCAGGATAATTTCGCAATAGATATCTATCTTAAGCCGGATAGCTCTGATAACAGAGTCGAAGCAGCTCTCGATCCTCGTGTCTGACGAGCACCGAGAGAATAAATTAAACGCTGACGGCGCAAAGAAAATGGGACTCGGTTGTGGCCCGGATTCTCCGGGGCCAGGTTTCTCCTCTGTTACGATCTTTTTTTTTTTCTCTCGGTGCTCGTCAGACACGAGGATCGAGAGCTGCTTCGACTTTCCGCGAATTTCAACGTTACGAAGTTTCGCAAACATTGTGAAACAAAGTTGACGATGCTAATATTTGTGCAGACACCGATTCAAAGAACATTTCTTTTACTAGAAACTTAAGTCGCAATAAGCTTTGAAGAAAGTTCTCAATTGTAATAAATTTTTAATGAAATTTTAAATTATAACAGATAGTTTCTCAAGTATAATTTTTTATTTCTGTTTTAAACGCGACGTGGTTCATCGAAAATTCTGAAAAAATTCAAGGTCAAAACTAATGACTGCGTATCGATGCTGTAAAAATTTCAGTAGCGTTATTCTTAGGCATCGATATGAAAATAACGTTCTATTCGCTTGGTGGAATTGTCAGCTTTACATCGATTTCTCGCATGAATAACTGTCGATTCGTATTTATTTCTTTCTTTTTTACCGCGGCGTGAATTAGCAGAAATTCTGAACAAATTCCAGGTCGAAGCTAATGACTGCATACGGCCATTGTAAAAATTTCGATTACATGGTCCACAAACATGATTATAAGAATTAGATTCCACACGATTCAAGCATTGTCAGTTTCGCTCGGATTTTTTATGGAAAAATCGTCGATGAAAATTTCACTTTTTTTTCAAAAAAATCTGAAAAAATTCACTAACAACATCTATAATTGTAAATTGATGCCGTAAACGTTACAGTCACAGCGGTCTCGAGCAACATTCAAAGAATTACATTACCGTTTCCTGAAGGGCGCGCTGAGTCGATGGAAACCGTAAAAGAAAATTCGCGGAAGAAAAATGTTTCGACGGCTTTGAGAGACGTTGGCATATGTGTATTGGCTGATACTGGGGACCGTTTTGACGGCGACAAAATAAATTTTCATGAATAAATACATGGTTCGTGTTTTATTCACAAATTCCGGGTACTTTTCTTGCGTATCGTACAGCTCGGTAACCAGACACGATTGTTTGAAATCACGGACGGCATTTGATGCTCCCAAATGTATACAGCACATTCGCTGTAATCAGCTTTTTGCAAAAATCCCGTTTTAGCTGATATTTTTGCGAGAACGTATCACAGCGCGTCGTTTCTTTCGGTGTATCGAATGTCGGCGGAGATTACCCGTCCTCGGGTACTGATTTTGCATAATGGCGATTCCCGTTACGCGCAAAGAAAATCAAATTAACATCGCAACGCGCCTGTCCCTTGATTTTTCCGGAGGCAGGACGACGTCGTCCTTTGTCGGCTGATTTCTCTCTATCTCGGAATGTTTGCAAACAGGACGCGAATCGCGTTTTAATAAAACATCATGGCCGATAGCGGCCAACGTGCTAAGCGGCTTTGCTCGGCGTTATATTTTCGACGAGAGCCGCGGTTTTATTGTTGCTCCCGCGATTTTATTTGTAAATTGTCACGCGCGCTTCTCGGTAACTTCCCTTTTGTTCGGGTTCCGTGGAATAAAGAACGGTAATTGAATCCGCTGGAACGCCGCGGCACGCCAATGGCGGACATTTTGGCCGCGGCCACCGGAAGTCTCTTAATAAGATTTTAGTGTTGATGAGAATCACTGCGTTGCGGCGGAAAGTGGGTCAGTTTTGCGCACTGCTTCCGACTGTAACTGGATTTTTAATGGACTGTACAATTTAACGTGGTGTTGAGAGTTTTTCTTATTTAAAAGCGGAATTTCGTATTCAAGAGTGCTTCTCCTTCAGTTGAATTGGTTTGCTGAAGTGGATTTCGGTTACTTTCATTGTCTGCTATTCTAGATTTGCATACGAATTATATTAGAACTGCACGAAATTCTATATACCGTTAAACATTTTGTTGTAAACTGAATTGTGCATTTTAATGGTGAAAATGTTGGTAAAAATATTATTTAGGAGTAGACTTTGAAAAGGGAATTATTCCATCGAGACAAATATTTTTACATTATCGTCGAATACTTTGTGATATCGACTATTCAACACATAGATTTTATAGTAACATTATACATTAAAGTATGCATTTCATACTTAATGACCTTATAGTTTATTAAAGATCGATTTTCAACATTTATATTACTCATGGTTGCAAGTTTGGGTACGAAAAATAACAGTATAATGTAGCACACCTTGTACAAAATATATTTTGATCATGGATTAGAGGTTATGTTGCATTATAATTTGTTAGAAAGGTTTAAGGATCTAATGGAATACAGTATGAAAGAAGAAGATGTTGAACAGAGATATATTTAATCGGAACAAATATCTCTGATATTAACAAACAATTTCTTCTATCACCTTTCTTTTGTTTGCATTGATTTTTCATTACGAATTTAGCATTACAAAAGAAAAATGATATGTATAGTTTGTTAAAAATAGTTTTACAAGATTTGCGTTACTAATCAGCTTAGTTTTGCGTTCAAGTGCAATCGTCACGGTAAAAAATATTGTTTTGTACTAAAAGTTCTATTAAAGTTTGAAATAGATGTAACGTTACATGTTAATTGTTGCGAAGACTTCGAACCGTCCAACGTCCACCAACAAAAGATCCAATTGTGGAATTATATATTCTATCTTAGACTATTAACATTTATTATTCTAATATTCACATTTTTATTATAATATTTATACATTTGTAAACATGAAACCACTAGACAGGCGAAAAATTTATAAAAATACTTCTAACAATTTTTCACTAAACATCTTTAATCAAACATGTATCATAATTACAATTTTACAACATTTATCTGAATTTAAACTTGGCATCATTGCAAAACAATAATAAGTAGGCACGCTTAAAGTTGGCATTTCTAAAATAATCTGAACCTCGAATTCTTTTAGCACGTAATTTAAACAACTTCCATCTTACATCCGTAATTTTGTGATACGATTGAATATTCGTCAGACGGTGCTTTTAAGTGATTTTTAACAGTGCCCAGCAGTGCAATTAAGAGTTTTTTTGCCTGCCCAGGGCGCTAATATCAGGACCGGAAATAAACGAATTCGTGAGGAGTCGAACGGATGCATCTGAAAAAGAAATAAACAAACCGGGCAAATTAAAAGCTCCAGTTGCTCATCTCCGGCCCAAATAATATCTCGAAGTTTGTCAGCTGCATTACGGTAGGATCAAAGAGGCCGTTACGAAGTCGATCTTCCAGCAAAATAATTAAAAAAGTCTGTTTCCAACTCGCTGATAAGATGGCTACACTTCCGCAAAAATATCCCAATTCTCCCCAAATTTTAAACACAGATTCATTTCGAATAGAAATAATATTTACCGAAAGGATTCATTGTAAACAATGTTTCCAATTCTTAATTACATCATTGGTAAAGTAGATCGCTATTAAGGTCGATAAAACATAACCTACGTTAGGAAATTTCTGGTTTCAATTTCTGAGTTACCAAAAATTCTTCATGGAAATGTTGCCGTTACACGTAACGAAGTTCTCCAAATTTGCGTGTGTTAATTATAGTTATTAATGCCTACTTGTTCGCTGAACAAAATAATCTCTCGGGCATAGTGGGACCGCAGTCTACGTGCGAAACAACGATACACCAAACTTCAACACTAGAATATCCCTATTTGTGTCCCTTTCGCTATAAACACTAGTTCGAAACTTCCGTTTCGATCCACTTCATAGATTGGCAGAGATACCGACGTGTAGCATCAACTAATTACGAACTTTGACGTCAATACCGATTTCTGTTCTCATATTCTCTAGCTCTCATATTTTACCCGCGTCGTAACAATATTAGGTGGCCCCTCGGTAAAGGTTAGACATCCCTATGACAATAGAACTACCAAGGGTGGTCAACGCGACTTCTTTGGCATTTCTTATAATTCGACCGCGAATTTGATATATTTATAAGCAAAATTAACAAATATAAAACTAAGAAGGTAGAATTTAAGGATATAGTTAAAACGTTTTCAACTTGTCAGGATTGTTAAGAGAAAATAGATCGTTTCAACTAATTTCTATTCCTTACAATTAACTTAGAAGATTTTTCGTTACAATTACTATAATCGGAAATTTTTCAATCGCGCTAATTTCCAGGAAAAGAAGGGAATTTTATATTTATTGCGTGTTTATATCTACTCGAATGTTTAAATATTGATGACAAGAGAATAAAATTTGATTCCTACTTAAAGGAACGGACGAACATTTATATCTAAACAACTTATTAATAAAAATTTCCATCATGAGTCTGACTTGTTAAAGTACGGCAAGGAGTTAAGAACGTGTAAGAAAAGAAAAGAAGTTTTATATAATCAATCTATATTGAAAACTTTACTTTTATAATCCAAGGACGCGGTAACTGGGACAACTACCGTATCTTCAGATTTCGAGATTGTAAGATCAAGTTCCCGCAAGATCCATCTCCTATTTTGCTAAGAGATCCTATGCTAAATATCCATCCTATATCTTATAACATTCGGAAGACATTAACTAAACACACGAATGACCAAACAGACTTACCGCGGCTGAACTGTTCATTATTGGCGATCACTTTCTCCGCGTTCTTCCTGGCTATATAAAACCACTCGCTGGTGTTGCTGAGGTACTTGTACTCGATAGCGAGGTCCTTGACGAGTATTCCGTCCTGGTCCTGTAGCCGGTGGGCGAACGGACAGAAGAGCCAGCGTTCTTTGTATTGAAGTTTGTCGTAGCAATTCCCAGCGGCGAAAATATCCTCGTCGAACTCTACCATGGAGAGTATACTAGCATGCAGGAGATACTCAGAGGACAGCATCACTTCTGGAGCATACTTCCACAGTCTGGTCAGCATGTTGGCCCTGTTCACGGCGAGGTTAGCTTCCATCCTGAACTTCTCCTGGGCGTACTGATCCACGACACCCTCGCCCAAGTTCAGATCGGTGCCAGCAGTGCAGTTCTCGCCCAGTAGATGCTGATTCTCGATGATCCTTAGGAACCTGGTCACGATGTCCACGTGGACGCCTTCCTTGTTGGACTTGGCCTGCTCCACGATCTTTTTGCCGTAGTCCTCGTACTCCTCGTGCTCGGAGCTGTTCCTGCCGTCCTCGTTGTCGCCGTATACATCGTAGTCTTCTAGAATGCTCCTCTCCGTATCGTCCAGATCGCCGCTACCGCCTACCTGCGTCCCATGCACGACGTGCCCGAAGACGTCGTCGGTCGAGTTCCCCACCGTTCTGTTGCCGAACATCATCCTGGCCCTGTTCCTCGCGGTGGCCTTCCGCAGCTTGTTCATGGAGCTGTTCCTGTGACGCACCGACGTCGAGTTCTTCGGCCTGCCCTCCTTCTTGCGCTCCGACAGCCTCGTGATCAGCTTGTCTATATCCACGGTGGACCGTTCGTCGATGGACCCCGAGAACTCGTCGGGACTTCTGCCCCTGGTCTGCGACAAGTTGCCGATCATCTGGACCCTCTTCCCAGTGGCGTATGCTAGGTCAGGCTCCTCGAGCTTCGCCTGCCTAGTGAAGTGGTTCCTGGAGCGACTGTGCCTGATCTGGGTGGTGGGCTTCTCGATGCTGGTCTCCGGCTTGGGCCAGGCCCTCGCCAAGTCCTCTCCGTCCGGGAACCCTTGATCCAGGTACTCCAGCTCGTCGTCCAGGCGATTCGAAGACTCTGTATCTTCGCGGATCTCCAGTTTCCGCTCGATGAACGACGGCCGGTGGTTTTGCTGGTGGCGCAGCAGCTCCTTCGGCCGCTCGATCTGCGCCTCCTGGCCATCGTACCTGGCGGCCATGGGCCCGCGCCAGCACATCGCCAGCACCAGCACGTACCAGATACCCGGCACCTTCATCTTGACGGCGTGTTCAAGGCCGCGACCGGCTGCAGCAACCTAGCGGAACCCCTCGTGCGGTCACGTCATGGTTCCGCGCACCGACTTCTCACCGTTCCCGGCGCACCGACGTCTGGATCACTGCGATCCTGGCGTCACTGACCCGTCACATCGTTGACACTCGGGGCTAACTACACTTTCGGGCGACAAAAGCTCGGCTGAAAACGCGAACCACACTTTGGGGACTGAAGGAAACCCGATTAGAATGTTCATCGCCGACAAGGAAACGATGGGCCCCAGGAGCGATAGTGTCCTGGGTCGATCGAAGATAGGGCCAGCTTGGGATACAGATGGTGCTCCAAGCCACCTTCAAGTTGGGTCATCGGATTTCGAATGACGGGACATCGTCGTGCGGATCATCGTTCCCGACGGTCGTGTGTTGCTTCGAAACGTGGTTCCCGGGGAAGAGCGCCGTGCCCGACTCGCGGTCTCGCACGCGGCGCCAGACTGAGGGTTGAAACAACCCCTTGTGCCGACCAAGGAGCGAAGCGCACCGCGCATGCACACCCTCGCCCGGTCTCGCCGACTGATTTTATTAGAATCAACCGAACCGCCGTGTTTTCCGCGGGAGGATCGAGTGGCGACGCGTGCCGGACCCTGCGCCTCGATTCACTTGACGATGATGGACACTGTCTAGGTTGTCTGGATGGACGCTCGAGAGCACCGAAGCTTGATGGAGCCCGCGGGGATGTCGCTTCTTCCAGAACGGCTATCCGGTTAAACGATGGCTCGGTTCTTGAGAATTTTGTGCTTGTCGCCGAACTGGATGCTGCGTTCCTGGAAGGCGTTCTATTTTGTTCAATATTATCGTGCGATACGGAGATATGCTGATTTTTCGAAATATTCTCATGAACTTCTTGCTGTATCATTTTCTTTGCAATTACAATCTACTCTTTACAATACCCCCACAATACTCTTTCGGTCGCAATAATTTTCTAACATAAAAAGAAATTTTATAGTTTAGAATTGTTCTACTTACAGAAAAGAATTTGATTCCGCCATAACCGTTTCACAGCTAAGGGTAACGTTTTTCCCCATTTTAAAATTAGTGATTTAATTTATTTCGTATTTAGTTATAACCTTATCCGCACGTTTTATACATAGTCGAACAAAATTACGTAAACTGGAACGTTTAGAAAAAAAGAATTGTCACATTAATTGGCGTCAATGATAAAGCATTCATGGGCAGTACTATTGTTACTATATTTCAGATTATTGTGTTGTATAATGATATATTATTGTGTTTTCTTACATGTTTTATGAAATTCGCTAAGAGTAATTTTGTGCAATAATAAAGTATTATTTGAACAATAGTGAACAAATGCCTGAGAATGACATTATGTTATAACAAACCAAAAAATAAAACATATAGCGAAATAAGTACAACTATAATTTGTGTTGTCTTTGTAGTCCATTGGAAAAACATTTCCAATAAAATTCCAATAGAACAACGTTATTGTTATATATTTTTCGTATGATATTTCTTTATTTTACGTGTAAACAAACTAAAATAAACAGTTAGATAAACGGTTAGTATTCGATCATTCTTTAAAATGCAATAACCTTTTTAAGACTGGACTAAACGATTTGAATCTCTTTTTAAAATAGAGGAACTAGATGGTTTAACAATCACCTTTTTCGGAGAACTGAAATCAAAGAATTATTAATATCTCCGATTAACAATTCGAAGTAGCTGAAGACGAAATTACATATCGTCACCGTAAAAGTTTCCATCACTCGGTATTCAGGTCTCTCGTCGGAACTACCAAAAAACAGTCACAGTGAAAAAGAGAGGGCTCCGACTGAAAAAATAATTTATAATTGGTTTTTGTCTTCCGTGCCGATTTCCTCGGGAACGAAAAAACTGCCGCTGGCACTTGTTTTCGTTTTACAGCCGAATAACATCTGCTCTTTATTTTTGTTTAATCTGTGACAAGATATTTGCATGCTGTTCATTGGAGTACGGGTACGTGATAGAAACGCTCTGTTCCCTTTCAAAAAAACGCGGTTACCGAGGGCCGGTGCCGCCACGTAGTGACGAGAACTCGAGGAAGGGCCTCTTTTTATAAAAAAAAAAAAAAAAAGAAAAAGTTCGTGTTGCGCGCACAAAACCATCCGCATCCGGCAGAAAAACAGCAAAATTGATAACCGCGTTTTGCGCGAACAACACGAACCCAACAGTATTTGCGGATTTTTATTTAGGTATTGCGCACGGTTTTCAATAACACGCAGATAATTAAAAACATATAGACCGAAAACAGCGTGCACGGCAATCCTATTGTTCTTTCGACTTGATCGAACCCGTGGCTTTCGGGAATTTTTGCGCGATCCGTTATCGCATTCAAAGCTTCTATTATTTTAGAAGTATCTTTGATAATTTCGTGAATTTTCGTCCAGTTAAAAGCGAAAAAAATAGCACGCAGATTTTTCTACAACAACGTTACGGAAGTTAATTGTCTCGTAATACCCGGACTAATTCGCGGGAATCGGCAGGGCGGATTGCGTTCCCAGCACAAAAGCGTGAACCAAAATAGCGAGGAGGATATTCATTCTTTGGAATCCGTTGCGAGGAGATGTACTTATTCGGAAGAGAAATAGTAGAATATTTACACGTTCAGGCAGACTGGGAATTTTCAAGCCAACTCCCATTTTCATAAATTACGCGTAAAACCTCAATCTATCCGCTGGCTAAAAGGTTTCTTGAGGCAACAATAAAAAATAATATTTTCATTAAATGGAAATATAGTTAATGCGCGAATCGATTCGGTTTATTCGAAAATTTTATTCGACAATTGATCAGAATGAGAATTTATTCGATTAAGATTTCGTTCGAATAAAGATAAAGAAATAATCGGTTCGAATAAAGATGATAGAATATAAAGTTCATAATCCGTTAATTAATTTCTTACCTACTATTTTCACGATTCACTTCTTTTACAAGTGGTGCATCGGAAAGCGTTGTCGTTGTAAACATAATGAGTAGTACCTATTATGCGTACAGTCTTCACGCGACAAGAACGGACTGTGTATAGATTCCTCCTTTAGATAGCTGCGCCAGTAAGCAGCTCGTAAGAAGGGGAATGAGAGTTTCCTTCTCATAACGTGAGGACTATACAGTATAATCGACAAATTAACGAAAATTGAAACAATTCTGAATAGATGTATTAACGTACATAAAACAATGTAAATTAAAACCAGCTCTACAATTATTCGTATTGTTATTCGAATAATTTTACAATCTCTATTCGGATAATTTATTCCAGTAAAGGACAAAGAATTATTCAGATTAACAAATGAAATAATTTGTTAGAATTAATGAATTATCATTATTCGAATAAAATATCCGATTAAAAAGAATTAATTCGAATAATTGTTTTAGATAAATTGATTTATTCGAAAATATGAGAATAATTTAATATTTTAGACAAATGTTTAGACAAATGTTTGGACAAATATTTAGATAAATAATTATTCGAAGCAATTCGAATAATTATATTAGGCAAATATTTATTCGAAACAATTGGAATACTGCCCAACTGTAGAATAAGGTGAAACTGCATAATAACATGCCCGAGAAACAGAAAGTGCCTTACGAACACCATAAATCTTTGAATTCCTCGATTAAAGGAACAGAGACTCGACGTTTAACGCGTCGGCAGCGATCGATTTTTAAAACCGATCTAGATAGACCGGCTCTCGCTGGACACAATGAGAAACTTCTTTGGACACTTGTTGCTGATGCTGATGCTGCGAGGCCGACGGTGATCTACGTGTCACTGGCTTTCCGACGGTTTTCAGGTCGCGTTCGCACGAAACATCATCGATTGGACATCATCGCTACATTGTGGAACAGTGGAAACGTCGGCAAGTGTCGCAAGATATCGTTGTCATCAACTTTGTTACGGATTGTTATGAATTGAGAATTTGATCTGCGATATTTTGGCTGCAACCTTGGATAGTGTGAATATTATCATTTATATAAAATAATGTATATTCTTCGAACAAGGCTGAACAAGTTTACAAAGTTGCAAAGTGATGCATGCGACAGTTATTTACTAATGACCGAATTTTCCATAGTAAGTTTTACAAAATCGGAAACGCAACATACGCACTCCATTCACGATTCAATTATAACTTTAAAAATTTATGAAATTTACTACCTTACGAAAATCACTGTATGTTGTTTGAACAATGATAATGTTACGTGCCGAGGGCTAAGGCAGTCGTGCGTGACCAAGGCTTCATTTGTTAGTAGAATATATATAGGTGAAATTATTGAATTGTGGACGAGCCGACGTTTATCTCACCATCGGGACCCACAATGACAGGAAGGTGTGGACGAGCCGACGTTTATTTCACCGCCGGGACCCACAGGAAGGTAACTCGTAGATGAGCCGCCGCTTATTTCACCGGCGCGGCGGGTGCTACGAGAGAGGTTAGGAATCGCACTTGCCCTTGGCTTCGTCAAGTTTCTAAATGGTGCACCTCGAGCGGCCAAGATGCACCGGGGTGGTTCGTGATACTAGCTACTGGAGAAATGGAATTTGGATTTAGATGAATGATGAATGAACTTGACTCTAAGATTCAATATAAAAATACTAGAGTATATTCTACAAGAACTGAGTCTATTACAAATGTTGAAGTGTTTGAGTGTAATGCGGTACCTAAGTCCGGTATTCTCAGTTTTCACGCACTGAGAAATGCGGGGGTTCGTACAGCCTGACAGTTTTGACGAGAATGATACGTAGTCTATAGCCTGCCGACTTTGGTTGCGTACTGCCCGATGAGAGAGGAAAACGTGGTCCTTTTATACCCCGAAATTCGGTGGAAATCTGGGGGTAGGAATGCGTCTACGTGGTTTTTTATGAAGTTTGATGTGTGGGAGACCGCGACGCTCGGGGCCTTCTGTTTATTTAAAACGCGGCGGTCGCTGTAGGGGAGATTAGAATTTTCAAGGAATGGAACGTCTGAAAAATGTACGATATAACCGGGTTCGTACGTAACAATAAATATATCCGTAAAATCTTAATCTCATATATGACATAGTTGTCTAATCCCATAATTTTCCATGCTGAGTTTCGCAACATAAAAAATATTACAAACGTCATCTACATCTAGTTATTAACTCCGAATTAAGTACATGTTACAATTAGTAAAAATTACTGTACACTCTCTAACGAATGACGAATAGACGAACAAAGTAGCCGAATGATTTGTGCAATATTTATTTTCTAGCCGCTTAATTTTCCATATCAAGTCACGCAAAGTCAAAGGCGCTCGAACGCACGCCGTCTTCAATCCAGCTATAACAAAGAATTAGGTGGACACTATAATTAGCAGAAGTTACTGTATACTTTCTCAACAATGACGGATAATCCCACAAAGTTCCAAAATGATATGTACAAAAGCATTTTTTTTAGACGTCAAACTCTCTACAGCAACTTTCACAAAATCGAGAACGCTCAAAAGCGCGCCATCTTCGAATTGAGTGAACATTATAATTAACTAAAATTACTACATATTCTTCAATCGACGACGAATTAGTTCGCAATGTTAAAAATAATGTTTGGATCCAGATAGAAATCGATGTGTTAAAGACGTCCATTTTATATCCATTTCAAATGTGAATGCCTTACAATCTAATCTGATCGTATTTAAACTATCTTAAAAAGGCGGATGTATCAAAAAACCAGTTTCTATATTAATTCTACGATTATATTTCATCGGAGGCATTGTGAATAAATTTTGATAAATCTTTCTAAAATAGAAATCCTAATTAATAAAGTAAAATACAAATTTTCTGAGGTTTCTCTAATGTTATGTAGATATATAGTACAATATACTAAGCATTCCTATATCTAAAAAAATATTGTAAGGACAGATAAATTTAATACTGACATGTACATAGTCCTTACGCGACGAAAAGACTCCTTTGATATTCATCACCACTTTCAGCCAATAGCGACAGCGAATGCAAATACAAAAGTGCCTTCTTGTTGCATGAAGATTGTATCACATTATCGCGAATATTATATATACATTATCCTCAAGAATATTGTTTAACTAGGACGATTTACTTTTTGACTGGAATTTATTTTTATTTCGGTATAAAATACATTTCAAATGTATTTTAATGTTGATTTGTATTGAAGGAATGTAGTTATATTTCAATCGTCAAATTTCCTACAGCGAGATTCAGAAGAATGAAAACCACGCAAACACGGAAAAACTGCGTGTAGTGACGTTATCAATGCGGAAATGGAGGATGTAACCATCAATTCCTAATTTAGCATTGAAGAAGGGAGACGGGATGACTAATCGGATGGAAGCTGGAACATCGAAGACCGTCGATCCGTTTCTTATCACAGAGGCCTATTAATCACCGAACTTAGCCGCGGGCGTGCGCCACTCGTTGGCCAAGTTTCCGGTTTATCAGCAAGGCCACTGGTCAGCAATAAGCTTCTGTTATCGTCTGCTGTAAATCGTCTTCCTCCCATCCGCATCGAGCGCACGGATTACCGTCGGTTGCACACCTGTAACTGATCATTTCGCTTCGTTCCGTGATCATGGGACCTGAAATATCGATGCTACGTGCGTTCGAACAAATTTACAACGATTACGTTCGTTCCCGTATGTGCAATAGTATACGGGACCGAATATTTACAGAGAATGTTTCAGATTGTATCATATTTTATGACGGAGCCATTTTGGTTTCGGAAGAAAATGTGAGGTCACGGCGAAAAATCGATTTTTCCTATGCGCCATAACGAGAAAAATCATTTCATTTTCGTTAGTTCCTACAAATCGAAGTTAGAATGTGTTTCCGTGGAAATTTTTGAACGATCGATAGTTCGTGTTGAAGTCGATAGAGTGTATTTTAAACCGGGATTATTTCGCTGTGAAAACAATACGATAACACGTCGAGAACTTGATAAATCTGAATTAAAGAACTTGGAGAAATGATTGGATCTCTAAAGGAAAATTCAGATCAATTTTGAAATGTATTCCCGTTGGAATTTGTTTAACTGTTAATGACACGATTAAAATTAAATGAAACAACTGTGAAATAGTAATACTGTAGTAATAACTGTAACTTCTGTTTCAATAAAAGTTCATTACCGTGTCAAACATTCGATTAATTCAAACAAGATATTCTGTTCATTTCAGTACAAATGATGCATCATTATTATAAGATGTAATGTAAATTTCGATACGAATCATTTGCATAAATTAAGGATCCATATGGTGGAAAATCGTTTAAAACATTTATTTGCAATTTATTCTTCTAGATGACGTTATCAGTCATTGCTGGTGCCAGATGTAGATAATGTAAATTTCTGTTTAATTACTTTACATATTAGCACAGACGAAGTATACGAGTAGAGTATATTCTTAGAGTATGCAGCATGTATCAAAATTATTGTAACTACGGGAAAAGAGGTGTCCGGAGGACAATTGGAGTAATTGTTTCCTTAGCGAAAATGTGATCCGCGGCTTTATTTACAAGTTATTAACGAAAAACATTAGCCAATAAGAGGCGGGCGCACGAATTTTCAACCTGCTGCTACGTGATCGAGCCAGCGAGCAGATTCTAAGTCGCTGGTAATGAACGAGGACTGAATTCTCTGAATTTTGTATTAATTTAACAATATCAGAAATATTATTAACACATACTCGGCCGCGTGACGAAAATTCGTCATTCAGTGGAAAGCGGCAAGTGCCGAAAGGTAGTAATACAATGATACCGGTCACGGTTCACAGTTATGGAAATTCCGTTTCACAACGGTTCTCTGTGTTAGGTATTGTGTTCCTGACGCCGCACAGTGGTCGAAAAGCCCGAAATCATGGTCAAAATATAAAACTGTGACGGATTTAATCGAAAATTTGTATGTAAGGTTTTCATGGTCGCTGATTACGAATCTGAAACTGAAAGTTTAAAAAACAAAATGGCGGACCCAATATGGCAATGGGTTGTCGAAAAAACGGTACGCGGAGCTGAATTTTAGTGACCTACAGAAACTGGAAGGTTAAAGATGCAATTTTGTGCATCTTTGCACAGCATTCGGAAAGTCCAATATCCATGTTTATAATGTGAGGGTAAGGGTTCCCCATAATAACACGTATTGAGACTAGTGATATCAGGAGGGTTCCGTGGCTCAAATCCTACAATTAAGGATAGATGTACAGAAATGCCTTTACGATATTCGGGTACCTGGTAAGCTAATAAGCATTTTCTAGCGAGACCTTTTTTATTAGGAGTAGAGGACATATTCTTAGTTTATTACGCGCTTAAGTGACGAGTACGAGCGTCGGTAAAACCACCCGCTCGGAGGCTCATCTGGGTCGCATATGCTAGAATTTGCGAACTGTTGTTCGAACGAATTGATTTCATTTTTTTTTCAAAATAATTTTTAACATTCACTAATAAAGTGGTTTTTCTAACTCGCATTTCCGAGTTAGCCTTAGGAACCGACGTTATAACAAGAGACGTATTAAAATAAATCCGATTGTAAAATATAATTGAGCTTCGGTACGTGTTTCGTCGGAGGTTCCAACATTATCATCATCAATATCGATCTATACTAAACTCGAAAAAGGGCATGCTTAAAAAATTCTTTCACTTTGTGTCTTGTAGTTAAAATCTGCGAAACAAATTGTGGTTCTTTAGATCTTTCAAGTAATAGCAGAATTAAAGAAAAGCATTTCATTCATTGACTAGTAGTCTAGACCCACTGTCATCTGAAAATCATTTAAGCATATTGCGAGACGTGCGGGCACTTTTATGGGCCACAGTACATAACAAAAGAGAAAATTAAAACAGCATCTGTTCTATTGATATTTCTGTTTGGGACCTCTATTCTACGACTCCAGACTGTAACCTGTAATGTTTATTCGAATTAAACCGGTACGCTCAAAACTTCTACGAGCGACAGCTAGATGGCTACGCGACGTCTTCTATGTAAGACTCGTAAACCATTCTCGCTGCAGAAATTATCAGCTTGTGAGGTTATAAGGATTGATAAATGAGTAGTTGTTATCGCTTCTCGGCCTTATGGCTAAGATCAAAGTGTAGTTTCTGTTCTTATCAGCCTAATATCTGATACACTACCCATCGGGTAGTCGGAATATTAGCCTGATTTTTGGAACCGGACGGAGCGGTCGGGGCTCGCTCCACCTCTGTCATGAGTCAGCTCGGCATTGCAGTGTCGCTGAGAATGGCTCTAACTAATTATTGTAAAACATGATTTTCATATTAAATAACCTTTATTCTTCATATCCCTTATTTCTGCAAATAATTTTGAGTCTTTGATTCACGAGCAAAATTCCCTCGTCAGTATTCCTCTATATTTTGCTCTTCATTTTTTTATGAAAATTTAAATTTATATTTTTTCTTTTCTCTGCGTTTACAGTCGCATCAACCACCAGATGGGTTATGGGTTATTAGCGACTCAAGACAGAGTTAAAGTTTGTGATACAGTTGGGACTGCTTCAGGAAATGCAGTAACTTCTCGATTGCTTCTTTGTTCTTCAGTGTGTTTTCTAAAGGAGGTCTAATATTGTAGTGTTGTCTTTCCCATCGGTAAATTTTGCAGTGTAGGATGATGTGCTCTACTGTCAGAGGAGTGTTGCATGTACCACAGATTGGTGGTTCTTCTTTGTTGAGGAGGTATTTGTGGGTAAGTTTCGTATGTCCTAGTATTATCCTTGAAACCGCGACTTGATCGTGTCTTGGGAGTGTGTGAGATATGCTCTTTTTGAAGAAGTTATCTTTTAGTGTTCTTAGTCGTGGGGAGGATGAACTTTTCCATACATTGTTCCATTCGTTTTCAATCGTTGTTTATAGAATATTATTTAGAGTCTCGGGTGGTAGGTTATTGTTAGGTATGTTGGAGGATGATAAGTTGGCTGCCTCTTTGGCCGCTTTGTCAGCTGTTTCGTTTCCGGCAATCCCGACGTGGGAGGGGACCCAGATTATTGTTATCATGTTGTTTCTTAGGGTTGCTCCTTTGTATGCTTTTTAGCATTCTTGGATGATGGAGTCGTTGGACCAGCGGTTTTTGATAGCTGTGATGGCGTTCAAGGAATCGCAGAAAATGGCGAAGTTCTTGTCTTGCTGGGAGGAAATGTTTTCCAAGGCATGTTTTATTGCGTTGATTTCACAGAAGAGGGCTGGTGCTTTTGGATGGAGTTTGGTTTTTTGGATCGTTTGACCACTAACAACTGCATATCCAGAGCCAGTTGGGCTACTGGAGCCGTCAGTATACATTTGTATATTTGGGTGTGGGTTGGTAGGTTGTTTTTCAGCTCTAGGAATAAGGTTTTAAGCACTACATGATTTTTCTTCTTTTGGTTTGTAACCGGGTCCGATTTACACGCGGGGAATAGGCGGAAATTCTGCTAACCGACACGCCCGGTTACTGTCAGCGTCGGCGATTTGCGTGTAGTTCGTGTCACTGGACGTAAGGATCTGCCTGAGGGATGATTAATAAATTTTAATTAGAAATTATTACGTGGAGATTAATTTTAATTTTATAAGAGCGCGGAATGTCGATTTCTCGCCAAGTACGGGTCGTCCGCAGGAGCACGTTGTTTACAAACTTCTGCTCGGAAACGACGGCGAGGTCGATTACAATATAGCGCGGTGTTCCGCGCTATGACGCAAAGATGTTCACAAAAGGTCTGGTATGAATTAATGAGATAAATTAAATAATTGACTGTGTTGCGGACGCGAGAATTCTTTCTTTTTAATCAACGCACGTACAGTGCCGCGACGCGGTTTTGCGTTCGCGACTCCCCGGTTTTGGAGCGCTTGCAGATTAGGAGACGGACAGGTCGGTTTGCCTTGTCTCGTCCGGTCGGTTTGACCCACTAATTACAACGTTTTTCGCACGGCTTAAGATTACTAGATTCGATTTCTCACACTTCCAAACGCACAGTGCCGAATTCTGCTCTCGCATCGACCTCCTTCGATCGCTATCGAGTGGGGATCGACGCGTACGCATCTTCGGCGCTGGAGAAGGGAGATCACGCGTTGTCACACCATACATACACACACTTCACGACGGCGCAACGCCACGAAGCAGAAACGCACGTGTTGCGTGATCACGCGCCCATAGGTATAAATAAGCGCCTCTGGTTATTTAAATTATAAACTTAGTTGATGCCGACAGGAGGGAAATTCGAATGTAGATACAGATTTATATCGTATATTTATATAGAGACACTGTATCGCCTGAGTAGAATAACTGAGAATATGTAAGGAGATAATGTGAGAGTTCCCACGAAATTTATCGTCGAACCTTTTCTTTATTTAGCGAGACTAATCGAGGAATGTAGAGAAAGTCACGTAGCCTCTCGTAAGACCCTCTCCGATTTCACGTGAACTAGACGAGTCACAATAACAAACCCGGATCTCTCAAGTACAGGACGTCGTAAATCTTTAGACAAGGACTTCTCGGAACCTTCTCTGACCTCTCTCTCTCTTACTCAGTCCTCGAACCGAAATCTTCGCGCGCGGCACACCCCCACAATGTTCGTTTCGGCGGGCTTTTCACCCCTGCGCGCTCGACTCCCACGCGCTCGACTCCCGCGCACTCCCACCCGCATGCGCACTCTCGAACCACCAACCATCTTCGAGCTGTAACCGGGAGACGCACCGGCCGACAAATCAACGTCCAGTAAATTCACCAGCTCCCAGCTAATTTTCCTATTGGCTAAAGAAGGAGGGAAGGAAAAGAAGCTGGAAGAAAATGCAGATCTCCACAGAAAACCTCAGACTTTATTCGACAGTCAAAGAAAGTACATCTTAGAGCTCTATAAATAAAGTAACTTTTGCTTAAAGTATTCAGAGTTTGTACATCTCTCTACAACCTTTCACGAGCAGAGCGGTTCAGCGCTCCACGGGCAACCGAACCATACCGAATTCCCTACACTAAACAATTCAGACCGTAACAGTAATTACATTTAACTTAACCTAGTTACGCTAGATGGCGCGTCGAGCTTACCGCTACACATGTATACACACATTGAAAATTTTGAAACGAAACGTTAACGTTTATGCGATTAATAAGTATAACGAAAAACGAACGTGTATCAGTGGTTACTTTGAGTTTCTGTATAATTTTATAAACGTTTTGTAATTTTCTGAAAGCGAAGGACACGTATGTATATATTTTAGAGTAAGTATTACATACAGAATACTATTAAACGGTTAATTACTAGCATTGCTGTTTTTACTTAGAAACTTTTGTACTCAGTTGGAACATTAATTGATTACGAAAGTGAAATAATAATAAAAAATCATGAAGGATTTATTCGATCAATGTCAATGCAAGAAATTATTGTAATTAAAGTAATTATAGTAATTATTCATTCAATTGTTTAAACAATTTATTTAATTTTATTCAAACAATAATAAAATACTAATGTCAGTTAATGGGAAATCAATAATTTTGAATTTTTTGATTTATAATGAATTATTTACATTACAATATTAATTAATGACCATAATAAGATTAATATAGTATAGTGAACGTAACTAATATTTTTTTAATTTTTGTAGATGGATGATACATTAGATTCCATTAGACCATTGTGTAATCTAAATTCACATGATGGAGCATCATTTTTATTCGGAAAAGACCCAAGTGTCTCGGCTTATGGTCAAAAACCATATATTTCAAAAGACACAGAAATTAATTTGATATCTGTTGATAAGATTGAAGAATGCAATTCTGTAGAAGAGACAAACTCAGAATTAAAGAATTTTCAGGCTATTAAAGTCTACTTACGTCTCAAACCATTTCCCAAACAAATTAAATTAACACAGGAGCAACAAGAGGCATATAAAATTCTGAATTCCACTACGTTGCTGACAAAACTTCCTACTTTGGATAATACTAGTTATTCCTTGAAGAGATCTAATAACAGTGATATTGTACATAGAAAATATACATTTACTCAAACATTTGGAGCAGAGGTTACTCAACTGGAGCTGTTTGAACAAGCTGTTAAGCGGTACATGATCGATTTTTTAGCTGGACAGAATTCAACTATCATGACTTATGGTAAAGATATGAGATATCTTATAGATATTATTTATACTTCATTTAATTAAACCAACATCTTGATCACTTCTATTATTGATTACTACACAAGTATTATAACTTTCATAGGTACTACAAGTTCAGGGAAATCATTTACTCTACAAGGGAGTATTACATCTCCTGGTATTATACCTAGATGTTTAGAATTTGTTTTCTCCAATATTACTCCAAAATCGTCTCCATCTTACAAACCAGTGAATCATTGTGATGTTGTTGCCTTGGGTCCCCTTGAACGTGCTCA
Organism: Augochlora pura; assembly: GCF_028453695.1. Lineage (NCBI taxonomy): Eukaryota > Metazoa > Arthropoda > Insecta > Hymenoptera > Halictidae > Augochlora > Augochlora pura. The sequence continues at coordinate 30,937,566 of NC_135778.1, read as the reverse complement.
AGAATTAGAAATGAAAACAAAATTATTAACGTTCGCTTCAATGGATAAACATCACTATATCAATGCTTACACGGAAATGCAAAAGTTGTTGCAAGAGGAATCACCAATCAGATCCAGTCAATGCACTAGTGCATATTACTCAGTTTGGGTATCTTTTGCAGAAATTTATAATGAAATTGTGTATGATCTTTTGTCGAATGAGACACAAAAAAGAAGAACCCCTTTGAAATTAGTAACTGATACACAAGGTACAGCTTTTATCAAAGGTCTCAAAACAGTATGCGTTAGTTCGGGCTCTGAGGCTTATCAGGTTTTAATGGCTGGACAATATAATTTAAAAGTAGCTGCAACAGCTCTAAATGCACGAAGTTCCAGGTCACATTGCATATTTACTATCAAATTATTGAAGTATTATGTTGAAAATGAACCAAAAGCTGTTGAAGTTAGCACGTAAGCAATAATATTTCTTATTAATTGTAATGTTTAGCCGAGAGTAATTCCTATATATGTAATTGTTCTTATAAATATTACAGTTTCGCCTTCTGCGATTTGGCTGGTTCAGAGCGATTGAAAAAAACATTAAATATTGGGGACAGATTGAAAGAAGCACAAAATATTAATACAAGTCTGTTAGTATTAGGAAAATGTTTAAAAACAATTCATGACGGGCAGTTATCTAAACAAAAACCAGAACATGTTGGTCCATTTAGGGAGTCAAAACTAACAAGATTGTTTCAGACAGCTCTTTCTGGCAAAGAACGTATGGCTTTAATAGTGAATATCAATCCTTTACCAAATTTGTATGTAGAAACACAAAATGTTTTGAATTTCGCTGCTATTGCAAAAAGGATAGTTTTAGAACAGAAACAGGAAGTACATGAAAGAAAGTCGAGATTTTCACAAATAGTTAGAGAAAGTATAAAAACAATTACTGATTGGGATGCTACAGAATTAGAAAGTGAAGATACAGGTATTTCTTAAAATTGCTTATATGTTTTAAACTGATTTATGTTAATTATACTTCTATGTATCTTAACAGTGTGGCCTAATACTGGTGATAATCATTATATAACTAATTATCTTCATGTCGAAGATTACAATGAATTGCTTTGTGAAAATAAAAATCTAAAGGATGAAATAAGATTACTGAAGAGTACTGCATTAAGTCGCGATCTAGAGATTCGCCAAGAAATGGCGGATACTTATACGACTATGATGAAAGATCTTGAATCTGAATGGAAGTATGTTACTAAATATTTCTTATTAAAATAATTTGTCTTATTTCATCATATAATTAATTAGTATAATCATTATATTTTAAAAATTATACCATCAATTGTCACCTAGGAATCATATAAATAATGTAGAGGAACAGCATGAAGATATTCTTCAATGGTCCGTGAAACAAATTGAAGATTTTTATAAACAAAAATTGAATGAAATTAGCTGCGACAAAAGAAAACGTCCGTCTACTCTAGATGATAATGTTGATGATAGAAAAAACAATGACGATTTAGAAATCCAAAACTCACAATTAACGTCAAAGCTTGTGTTACTTAAAAGTAGCGTGGATCAACTTAAAGAATCGAATCAGACTTTGGCAATCGAAAAGAATAAGCTATCTTTCGAACTAGAGCTAATAAAAAAAGATTTAGACAATACAAAAGCCTTATTGAGTGCAGTTCAGAAAGATGTTTGCACTAGTGAAGAAACAAAATATTATGTAGAAGAATTAAAGTCTCAATTGTTTGGTAAAGAGGATCAAGTGAAGGTGCATGCATAATTATTAATAATTATTTAATATTGTCTATGATTGTGAATACATACACCATTTTATATTTTACTATCGTTTTAGAAATTGAAAGTGTTTTTAAATGAAGCAAAGGAAGAGTATATTACTATTACTTCGGAAATAAGAGGGAAAGAGTATACTATTAAAGAACAGGAAGAAGAGTTATTAGAAAAACAGGAGACGATAAATGATTTAGAAGCCGAGCTTATAAATATTAATATTTGCCTCACAAAGGAGAGTAAAGAAAGAGAAGTACTAGATGAAAAATTAGAAGATCAAAATGAGAAATTGCTGGATTACGAGTGCAAAATACAAAATATGCTGAAGACAATAAATAAATTGGAATGTGATAAATTAGAATTATTACACGATGTGCAAGTATTAACAAAGTCAGCTGCGTTTAAAAGTTCCATACATGATTCATCATATAACAATGATGTATGTTATACCTTAATTTTGTAGAATACGTAAATAATCTTATGAATCGTAATTGACATCGCTAATTGTCACAATAGGTTCCAGAAACATCTCATGATTTTCCAAAGGATGTTGAATATCAAGGGATCGCGATTAAAAAGGAAATTTCTACCGATTACAAGGTAGGATCGTTAGATAAGTCTACTGAGACTGATAACAGCGATCCAAATATAGGTAGGTATAAGATTTTGATTTATGGTATTTAACGACAGTATTTATCATATAATTATTTGCCGATTGAATAGGATATGCAAAGATTGATGCTCAAATGAGAGAAAAGATACTTGCTGTAGAAGTAGAGAATTCAACACTAAAAGAGAAATTATCTCAAAGTACGACCGAGATACAGAGTTTGAGAGACGAACTGGATAATGCTAAAGTGAAATTAAAAGTTATATCTGACCAAATAAGTAATTTGCAAATGGATAACATAAAAACTAAAGTTGGAAGTGAAGAACCCGTTCAACGGAAAATTGACGAAGAAGCAGCAGAAATCATTTATGTGAATGAATATAAAATTCAAAATGAATGTCAGCCTATTAGAAAAGATGAAGATACTCAAACAAGCTTTGGTGGCGAATTTGATGAATGCGAGCTTACTCTGAACGAATTATCGAAATTAATGGTAAAATACGATGATGCGAAATCCCGGCTACGGAAAAAATGTAAAGTACGTAGATTCATAGTAATATATACACATCAATTTCTGACACATTTCTGATAGAACCATTATATTTAAGATGTTAGTTGAGTCTCGGCAAGAAATATCATCGTTGGCGCAGAAACTGGAAAGTCTGTCGGAAGAAAACATAAAAAACAAGCTTGTTTTAGAAGAATATCGAAACTCGATTGAATTTTTGACAAAGCAGCTTTCTCAAGGTGTGGTTGATGAAACACACAGTCAAAAATTATTAGAAGATAGCGATCAATCTAAGGCCAAACTAGATATAAAGATAGAGGATTATGAAAGACTTATTAATGAAGTTCAAAAAGAACTTTTACATACTAAGAGTAATTATAACGAGTGTATGAAAGTACGTAGAGTTTCGTAATCTTGCAATTGCACAGTACCATAAATTTTAACCATTTCAACTTCTTTAATTCCTTAAAAGTCTTGTCGCTCACGTAGTTTAGGTTTCTTAAAACATGGCAATTTATTCTGGCACGTTATATTATTATTGCAGTGCTTGGACGTACATGTTGCGAAAATCATGGAACTGGAGCTCAAACTTCAAACCGTAAAAGAACTTGAGCATCAAATAGAGGATTTAAATAAGAAGTTGGAAATATGTCAAGATGAGAAGGAACATCTGCAAAAGTTATTAGATGAAAATAATTATAAGCTCTTGGAATGTGAGGAACGTTTGGAAAGTGCAAAGGATATAGAACAGAAGAAAGATGCCGAAATATTGTCGCTTCAACAAGGTCAGATATATATATTTATAGTTGAGTAAGTAATTATAAATGTTACCTCTGTAGTGAAGAAAAAGAAAATTTGCCATTCCAGAAATGAAACTTCTAATTCAGAAAACGGATGTAGCTGACAGCGACGAGAAGCTTATGGAAGTAGAGATGAAAAATACAATAAAAGAATTGACAGAAACAAAACATAAACTTTCTCAAAGTGAAGAACATATTGAGAGCTTAAAGTCACGTGTTAAAACATATGAACAAAATGCCAAGATTTTAGAACTTCTTCAACAAAGTACTCAAGAGAGGCAAATAGAAAATGACAAGTTACGGAAAAAGAACGAAGAACTAAAGAATAGTTTGATTGAGAAGGAACGGGAAATGGAAGCATTTATGAAAAATAGGAATGAGATGGTTGCCAAATATGAGACATTGGTAAGGAATCAACAAGAGGATTTAGAGAAACAAAAACAAGTAACACTTCCTTATTAAAAATTGTTTAATGAAATTGAATGCTTACGAGTAAGTTGTACATAATGATACTTCTTTTATAGGCAACAGTACATCATGTTAAAATGAAAGGCCGTTACGAAGACGCGTCAGAGGATGAAGTGATAACAAGAGAACTTAGGACAAGGCGACCACCGAAAAAATATTCTCCCACACCAGACGATGTATCCATAGTCGAGCTACCTTCTTCAGAGACTAAGTATGAACATAAATGGTATAGTATACATTAGACTAAATGAAGAGGTTCTGAAGGGAACATTCTTTTTTTTATCTCTGAGACCCATTTTATTTATTTTATAAACATACCTACATTAAATTTTCATTTTATAACTACTAGCTGGTTTAGATCTTCTATCGCTTTTCTGTTCTTCTAGACAGAGTCGATCAAAAGTGTTAAATAATTATAAATAAATTCTTCGTTTTATTATGAAATAATCAGGAGCCCTTTGCATGGTCGTTTGAGCAATGAAAATATGTATTAGAGAATGTTGTTATTTATTTTTAGACGGGTTGGTAAACGTACTGTACTTCCACCTCCTACAGAGCCTTTTTCGGAGAAAAGAAAAAATACCCGTAAAAAGAAATTATTTGTGGCAGAGGATGAATCTTTTCATGATATTGAACCAGTTGAGGTAAATTTGTATTAAATAATTTTAATAATTCCATAGATTATTAATATATTTTTTATTTTTTTCAGTGTACAGTAACAAGTACACCTATAGAAGTGAAAACTCGTCGTTTAAGATCTAAACGAAAATAATAAATTGTAACTAAAATGTATCGATTAAGAATGAGTTATCATAACCGATTACTTTGAAAAATGAAGAAATGGAATACTGACTGCGTCGGTGATTTCATGTAAAAAAAATACCTTACTACGCAAGACATACATGCAATCTGTGATATTTTACCGTAAGATGAATTATTAAAACCAGTATTTTTGTATCATTAAATTATTGTCTATATGAAAATAGTATATTTTTGGGTACTGTGTGGCTTTTTTCATTTATTTTACTACGTTATCTTATTCATGAAGATTCGAGGAGTTACATGGTTACTATGCTATAAGATCACATCTCTGGGACTTCCTAACCAGTGACATTAGAACTTCAGTTGTGCGACGTCAATTGAAAATTGGACAGGCCCTGCCAGTTGAGGTTCGAAGTAGAGTATACATGTCGTGACTGTCAAGAAGAGTTTGAAGAAAAGTGGTAACTAGTTCTGTACCAAAGGAAGTAATTGTCCCACAAACTCAAATTCTGAACGTTATATGTGTATACGAGTCAAAAATTTAAAGAACTAAAAACATTAATACTCATCCTTGACGTATGACGAGCTAAAAAGGATACAATAACGAGCTGTTATAGAGAAAATAATCGAGATTCGCTTTAATTACTAAAAAATGCTTTATTATAAATAATATACAAGGTATAAAATAAATTACAAACTGTATAAAAAACTACTTAGACTTCTGAATTATATATAACAATAAATTATAACGCTCAACCCATTCTGGAAAAGTAGCACCATCTACAGTAGTCTCAACAATATTCATTACTTCTTCAACAGTATGATGTACCCTACACATATAATACAAAGTAGAACAAATTGTACAGTTTAATAAAATATACAAAAACGATTTTTTCGTAAGTAATTGCATTTTTTTAAAATATTCTCATGGAATTACATACCAATCGTTTAGTATTCTATTGAATTCGTTAATCTTATCTTTCGTCTTCACATTTATAGTTTTTGATAAATTTAACAATTCCAGTATATTACAGTCATATCCTTCGTGTTTTAACACAGTTGTTTGCAGAGTATCAAAATTCTCTACAATGTGACAAAAATTAAATCTTTTGTGGAACAATATTAAAATGAAATTTTTGTAACATTCTAGTAAAGAATATATTGGTGTGTGAATCATTGGAAAATAGTGAACAATATGTGTAGCTTGATTATTAGGTACCAAGAGAGAAGCTTCTGTGATACACATATTTTTATGTCTGAAAATAACGAATAATACACAAATCAAATTTAACAATTTCATGTCATATGTACATTTTTATAACAGATGATAATGAAATATTAGTAATCGAACCTGTAAATTCCAACATCGTTTTTTACTTTAATCTTCCTCAAAGCATTACAATCCATAGTGTCATAAAACATATCCAATTCAGTTCTTAAACTGTTTTTCAAACATGAGTAGTCATAAATATTGTTTCTCAATGCTAATATTTTCTGTAATATTAAACTCATCTCATTTCTTATTTTCATAATATGCTCCGGCAAGGATTTCAAGTGATTTAATGATTGTTGTATACACTCTGCATATGTCATCTACAATCGATTTGTAATTAATGTATAATATAATTAGTAGCACAAGGATTTCAAAAAGTTAACATACTATTTTCTTATCGATATCTTCTATTTCTGAAATCAATTCAGCTAATTCAAATGCTAATGTACTATTCTCATTTAAGTCTTCTCGAATTTTAACAACTTCATCACTTAAATATTTTTGTTCAATTTCCAACTTGCAAACTTCTAGTGCTAATGCAAGCCATGTGATTATATCTGGCGAATAGTTTGAACCTGTCTAAAGTAATAATAGTTTATATTTATATCTAAAATTATGGATAGAAAACAAGTATGGGATTATCCATTTTAATCGGAACCTACAAAACAGTATAGTATGTACTGATACTATTACTAACGTTTTTGTTTTATTTATGGCATATTCAGACTAATGTAACTATTGGTTACAATAATAATATAATTTTTATTGATAAATGGTGGCTATAAATAATGTAATATAATTCACAGATTAATATGCACCAGCCAAAAAAAAATCTATAATCACCATAACTGACAGTATCATAATAGAAAATTTAGAGTGAGTCTAAGAAGTCTTATTGTTATATCTACTCATTTCATACAATTAGGTTTCTTCTTATATGGATAATCCCTTTACAAAGCATACCTCAGTTTTTTCTGACATAAAATTTGACATAACTTTAATATAATCTTGGTATACCTCAATTTTTTCTGTGAGTTCAAGAATACTTTGTTGATGATTATCTGCTTGTGTGTTATACCATAATCGTTTTGTAACCATAGAAACTTGTTGCCCATATATTTTGGCAATGCCAATATTTAAATTTTGTATTCCCATGTCCAAAGGTTTGGTAGTTACCATTTTCATTAACATATCCACACTTTCTGTCAAATTGTTATTCAAGTGACACCATAGTGTAGAAACTTCAATTTTAAAATTGTTTGATATTGTATCACATATCTAAAAGTTCATTGTAAATTTCAATATTTTCTTATTCAAATCATATTTTATTTGTATGCATACTTGTTTTTTATTTGCTCCATCCCAAAAAGTTGACACTAAATTTAACATTTCTGTTAGCAGTTTAGGATCTAAATCTTTACAAGTACTTGGCATTAAATATTCACAAACTAATTTCATCTTCTTGCAATCTTCGATTTGTGTAACAGTTTGATCATATTTCATCTTAATTAAGTTTTTTCTTATTCTTATTTTAGAATGCTCAGATCTAATTTCTCTTAACTTTTGTACTGAAACAATCATATACAATATACATATTTTTTCATACATATGTCTGTAGATCTACACGTACCTTTTTGTCTGACTGCAAAATCTAATCGTTTGTATTCTTCTTCTAGTTTAGATATTTGGTTTGTTACATCACTTTTTGTGGATTTTAGCTGTATAAGGTTTTGCATGCACTGAACTACTTTATTTGTCTGTCCTGTTCTTAACTGATGTAATAATACATTTTTACGTACAGTTTTTACTTCATCAACAGTAAATATAACATCAGCTAAATCATCCCATAGAAATGAAACAGTACCTGCGTATAATCTGTAAAAATGTAAACTTTTGCATGAATACAACTGCAATGCTCAATTTTTCTACATTCTACTTATAAACAACATTAAAAATGTATACAAACAGTTTTTTTACAGAATCATTACAAATTGTCGGTGAACATCCCAATTTATGAGTCCACGCAAACGGATCAGTAGATTTCTCCATATTTCTGAAACATAAAAAGTAAATGTATTCATAAATAAGTATAGTTAAGTAACTGCATTTAAATATACATATGTACATAGCAATGAAATAAAGTTTGAAGATTACCTTTAAATACATACAGTAGCTAACAAAAACTCACAACACAAAAACTACTTCCCGAGTTCGATCATGAAAATACTAAAAGTCACTTTTGTCTGTATAACTTGACAATTCTTAACTAAGCCAAACTGTCAGAAATTCAAACGGGTTCATAGGTACAACGTACGTGGGCGCTTAAATCTTGACCATAAAATATCATAACACAGTTGACGGCATTACTGTTGTAATGTCGCCGGAATCTAGATCGCCGTCATCTTAATAATCCCCATTGCCACGATAGAGCGCTTTATTCGAATAACAAATACCATGAGAACCAGTATAGTAGTGTTGCGTAGCTTTGGGTGGGATTTAGGGAAGTTTGGCTGGTTCAGATGGCCGTGGAACACAAAAGTGTTCTGTGTTGCGTAACTTTGGGTGGGATTTAGAGAAGTTTGGCTGGTTCGGATGCCTGTGGAGCACAAAAGTGTTCTGCTTGTGTAGGGCTTGTAAAAATTAACTAGTTACACAAAAATCGTCTTCAAAATTTTATTTCCTGGATAAAGATTTTATCTCCAAGCCTCCAAAAAATAAAGTCCGCGTATTTTCCCGAGGAATCGAGTTTTGTTCCTGCGTTCCTTCTTTTTTTTCCTTCCTTATCCAATAGGAAAATTGGGGTCCTCTAGCTGGATGCTGATTCGTCGGATGATCCGTCTTCCGGTTGCAGATTGGTGGTTCGACGGTGCGAGTGCGGATGGGAGTGCGCGGGAGTCGAGCGCGCAGGGGTAAAAAGCCCGCCGAAACGAACGCAGTGGGGGCATGCCGCGCGCGAAGATTTCGGCTCGAGGACAGCGTGACAGCACTCTCTTCGAACCACTTGTTTATTCTGGCGTAAGTCTTTCTGATCAGACCAGGGGCCACCTCTTTGTCACAGGCGCTGACAACTAGTGCCACATCATCGGCTATACCTAAAACCTGTACTCCCTTGGGTCGGGGCAGCTGTAGTAGTTCGTCGTACTGAGCATTCCACAGGAGCGGGCCCAAAAATGAACTCTGCGGAACCCCAGCGAAGACTTAGGGGGAGGTTGACCCGTAGTCCAACTCTCTGATTTAATTTCTCACAAATATATTCACAGTTTTACAAATGTTCAGTATAGTTCGGTGGTCAAGTTAAGACTGCCGTTTAGGGATGAAGAGTCATCTTATACAGGGTGATCCGTAATTATGGAAACACCGGGAAATGGGGGGTTCCTGAGGCCATTTCAAATAACCTTTTCCTTTCCCGAAATGCAATCGGCGGCTTTATTAACGAGTTATTAATGAAAAAAGATAGCTGCGCGCGGACGATTTTTCCTGCTGCTGCACATGCGAGCCAGCTGACTGAAGTCAATCTCATTCCCGGGGCGCGACGCAAGAAGAGATCTGCGCTCCCACTTTGAGCCGCCACAAGATCAATCAGATGTTAGAGGAAAATCATAATATTGTTACGTGAGCGCGGTCTCGGCATACTAAATGATAACGTCGAGACTATAATGTCAACAGAAACGCTTTATTCGGGAAAAGAGGGAAACTTATCTTTTCGACCGTTCACCACGACGTCTGTCCCAACTCTGACTTGTTCTTGTTACATCGTTGCTCAGGAGATATTTACCAAGCAACGATGTCACAAGGAACTCTCGATATCTCGATATCAGGAGATATCGATCCATATTCGTAACAATATAAACGGAACGCAACAATTAGGTGATAATAAAACAATAGCAAGAATAAAAGAAAGACATTGCTAGCCCTCGTTAGAAGACGTTGTATGTAGATTTATCAGAACCTGTGACATGTGCTAGAAGATGAAATTGACCCGAATAAGACCCTGTAAAAATCTCGTCACTCTTCCCCTCTCGTTACGTCATGCAATTGCGAACAAACTGAACTTCAAGTAATAGAGCAGTAAAAGGGTACCGCGGTTGGCGATTTTAAGCATCGATAGTTCTCTAGAAATATAATATACTAATAATTGGACCGTTCCATTTATGTAGAGTTTGCTACCGCACCCAGAGACTTACGATCGAAGCTCACGGACCGTAAGAACTTTCAGTATTTGTTCTGTCTTGATTATTCGCTGCCTAACGCTAAGGAAAAAGGGAAAGATTAGTAGCAGGGAGCAGTGTTGTCAGGCAGAATACAAAAAGGTGAGGGAACATTGCAAGTTGATTGCAAAGCGGTTTTCTTAGCAACGTGTCAATGAAAAGATGAACGCCGTCAGCACGAGTCGCGTTGCGTCATTTCCGCAACTCATTGGTTGTGTTGCTAAGCAACCGCTCTTTCAACCAATCCGCAATGATGCCGTATCTTTTTGTGTCGTGTCACGTTGCGCTTCTATTCTTTCTCTCCTTTGCGGATAGAAAACTGGGGAAAAGTCCTAAAAATTCTTACAATCCCCACAGATATTGTACACAATGCTTTTTCTATCTGAGGACGCAGACTTCGACGAGATCCAGCAAGTATAAAATGTGTGTATACGCGTTCTATAACGCTTATGTTTTAACATTATTCATTAATAACAGTGAATTTTATTGAAATTTCAATAGTCTTCTTAACCTGTTAACTGGGTATGACGAAATATTTCGTCATACATAAAAGCCCACTGCAATGGGCATGACGAAATTTTTCGTCATGGAAATTAATCGTAATATATTGAACGCATTACGTTCTACGTTGTTCTTATCTATTAAATCTTAAAGTGGTTATATATATGCCATCATATTGTCGATGCGTCATGAATTTTCATGTTCATGTGAATTCTTATTGTAAAAACGATATTCCTTTATTATTTGAGGTGTGATATTACCTATCGCTGCGAAGAAAAAGTCCCCATTCTGAAACGAGTTGAGCAATAGCTAATTCCCCGGTTAACAGGTTAAAAAACTGCTGCTGTTTTATAATAAAATACATATTTTGTACTGTAATTATTGGTCTTTAAATACATTCTCGAGGACAACAGAAAAACTTATCGAAAACACTTACAGAAAAGCAGTATCGAGAAACATTTATGTATCAAGAAACATACTCGTATTATGTCGTGCAATACCGATATTTTCAATTTCGGTAGGGATCCCAACATTTTGGATATCTCGCGCATCACTTTTTCATCTTCTAGCAAATGAAGTTCATATTTCAATAGATTGTCAGGTTCTTGTGGATTCTTCTTTGATTGATGTGAAAAAAAAAGAAAAATAACAGAGGCGTCAGATGATAATGTAATTCCTGTTTATTTAAATATAAATAATATTTATAAATGTGAAATATTTAACAAAATATGGATCTACGATCTATAAACAGTTTGGAGCCGCGTCGCGTAGTGAAAAAGAACTACCACTTGGTAGATCAATCCTTGGAGAAATGTTACTAATGAATATTTGCCAATATGACGTCTAGAATTCATTTCAGATTTCAGAGATAAAACGAGTATAATATTTTTGTAGGAAGTCCTGTGCGCTGTGGGACCACGTGTTTGTTGAGTTCGCGAGAACTTGCTGCGAGAACAATTATTAATTTGGAGCGAGCAACTCTTTTAACGAAGTCGGTACGAGTGTTTTGATCTTTGTGTATACAGTATGGATATATGCGAGAGAGAGAGAGAGAGAGAGAGAGTATTCTTTGTAATCAATCGGTGCGAATTCGGCAGTAACATATAAGTAACATATAATTTAACGTTTATGCGTGAGAAATCAAAACAATTATATAGAAATAATAACGATAAATGCGTTCCTTCACGAAGGAAAATTTATGTTGTTATCAAGTTATATTAGTTATAATAACTGTGCGTGAGTTACTACGAAAACTTGCATCAATCAGTCATTCACTAATAAATATCTAGGTTCATTATTAAACATAAAACAAGATTAGATCCTTCGATAACTCAGGATTCGGGAGCTCTAAAACAGACGCTAATTTAAAGAAACAGCGTCGAGAATCTCTTGGGAGGGATTTCGACTCGATTGTATACGTATGACATACAAGATAGACACTGAAATACTAAATAAATTTAAAATATTTACACAACGTTATGCCCTATTGGATCTGTTGAGTCCTGGGCACAGGGCCCCAAGGACGATCTTCAAACAATGAAGACAAATTATAGTTTATGATGCTAGTAATGGTAAAATGCTATTTTTAAGGAACCGAACCATCAAGTAATTTTAGTATTTCGCGCGACGCATGGTAATCGGTTTACAATCTCTTGTTCTCGGTCTCAATAGCGAACGCTGGCATCATAAAACTCGGGGATTTCCAAAGGGGCTCCGCGGACAGAGGCCTGAAGGCCCAAGGCAGGCTCGCGACCGTTCCGCTAGCAGCTATTTTTACGCTTCATTCAGACCTGGAGGAAATCCCTGTCAAACGTTGCGAAAACCAACCCCTACCATAGAGTTTCTTCCGATCCCCACTTTAGATTTGTTACCACTTCCACCAACTTCTTCCTGCGACCGAGCTTTCGTAAAAGCTCGTACGAGGTCAAAATATTAGAAACATTTAGACCATAGAATCATTTAGACTATAGAATCAAGTAAACCATAGAATCAAATAGAACATAGACCACGAATTAGTGTAGAATTCTAAACCTGAGAGCAAAAGTGTATTATAGTAGGCTAAATAATAAAGTGAGTGAAATTCCAAGGCAACATTTTAATACAGTCCACACCTATAGCGTCATAGTTCGTCGCTATTACTGATCGACGCCGTGACGCCCCAACAGGATCCCTTCATCGGTGTTAATTACGTATAGTTTCGACCCCGTCAAGACGCGAGAAGTACGAGATGCAGTATTTAGCGGCAAAACGTCGTGCACGTGTGATACACCGGACCAACAAACTCTTGTACAAGAAGGTAGAGCAATTCGGTTTCCGGATTCTTCTTTAGAGAGAGATGTTTTATAAAGATCTCATAATGGCTATAAGAAATTAAAAATCGTGTCGGACAGTGTAATCGAATTTCAAAGTATTTTTTATTCTGGTACCTGTTAGTTAAATCCATGCTACTTAAGGAACTTTAAGGTTTTTTTTTTATTTCAGACATGCAGAATGGCCGGAATTATGGATACTGTGGGACATTTTTTAAATATGTAGAAATAAATTCCGTCGATTTTACTGCAAAAATTATTATCGTAATAGTACTCTTGTAGGAACGATACATACCTGTTGCATTGTATTCAACTATCAAACAATTGAAATTTTTGTTACAGTGACATTATATATAAAAAATTATGAAAAAATGTCTGTAGGTACCGTTTGGAAGTTACAACAAATTTCACTTATGTTGGGACATCCTGTAAATATAACCTGATGATACCACACGCGACACACGATACTTTACGCAAATGAACGAAGCCATGTCTTCTAAATGGCTGAAGATAGAACAAAATTTATTAGGCAGGCTTAAATTTTATCAGACGATGCATTATCTGATATGTGTGTGTACTCTGTAAGTGGTGGTGTTTCGAGGATCCTAAAGTCATTTGTATCTTTTTAGATAGAACTGTATACTTTTTAATGCACCATTGGGTGCAACAATTTATTCTCGAGCCCCGTTCGAGAACTGAATAGTTTGGTAGATACTTTAACGAGTAAAGGAATAAGATGTAAAATTTAAAATATGGTACGAAATGAAGTAATGAAGATAAAAAGTTATTATTAGTAGAAGTATAAAAATGATAGAAAATACATTATATTATAGAAAATACATAGAATGCAATACGGAAAAAATATATATACAATACTTGTGTTTAAAATTTCCTGCCAGAAATATTTGCTAAAAACATAAAGTAATTACACAAGTATTGATAGTAATCATACAAAATAAAGTACTCTTGTGAGTTATAAAAAATGTTCTTCCAAAAATATTGGTTAAAGACACAACGTAATGACATAAGTAATCATATTAATCGCACAAGATAAAACCCTCTTAAAGATTATAAAAAATACATCGAACACAATACAGGAGATAAAATGTTCTTCCAAAAATAATGATAAAAGACATAAGGTAATTACACAAGTAATCATAGTAATCACACAACATAAAGTTTTCTTGAGGGTTATAGAAAATACATAGAATACAATACAAAAAGTATATATATGTAAAGAACGCGCATGCTTAAACCGTCCTTCCAAAAATAAGAGTTAAAAACATAAAGTAAACACACAACATAAAGTTCTCTTGAGGATTATAGAAAGTTCAGAGAACACAATACAGAGTACATATACGGAACACTCATGTTTAAAATCTCCTCCTAAAGATATTGGCTAAAAATGTAAAGTAATTCATTATGCGATATTGTTTTCGTTAATAATAGTAAAGACAAATGTAAAAAAAGATTCTAACTGCCACTTTAAAAAGTTGTGGTTGTTTTGTAACGAATTTTTTGTTTTGTAATTATCAGTTTTTCGTTATTCTTTCTGGAACAGATGTTTTATAATTGCTTAAAATCTTTTTTAATTTATATTCAGATGACAATTGTTAGTGGATTCCAAAATTTCATGCGTCTGGCTTGCTGTTAATACTCAATTTTGAATATCAATTGTATTTTAGTAGTTGTTGAGCTTCAGTTAAAAGATCTTTTGCTTCCTGTAAAAAAAGACGAAGATGTAACCAAATGATAACATTGTTCCTGTTTACTTAAATTTAAATACCATTACAAAATTTCAAATTTTTAAAAATAATAATACGATGCAGTATTTGATAAACTATTTTTCAAAATGAAATAATTTTGTAGGAAAACATTGCGCAAAAATAGGCTGCGTTAGTAATTTTTCAATAGAAATAAACGTCTGATAAACTAAAAAATTGTCTTACATGATTGAAAATAAAATTTGTGAAGTTTACACAAATGAAATTAATACATATTGTAATAGAATATTTTTAAATATTTTTAATATCCATTTAAATATAATATTATTTAATATTAATATGTAATTATTATGAATAATGTTGAATAATACTTAAGTAGGTATTATATAACATGCGTTTAAATTAAGTAAAAGATGCATTTTACTGTAACGATAAACCTGTTATCAGTAGAAATTAAAATATGATTATGTACGTCTTAGAATAAAATATTCTGTTATTAGACATTTATTCTGATTTTTTTATTTATTTTGAAGCCTTATCTGCTTAGTGGAAGCGAAACCTTTTTCGACCCGGTGACTCATAGCGTATTTGTACGTATTTGTAATCAAATACAAAAAAATAGATTATACCTAGCATCATCGAAAGTTATTTATGATTCGATCTAATATAACATTTCTCGCTACGTGGGGGGTTCCTCGGCTCGCAGTTTTCCTCTTCCAAACCGTCCATTTGTCCGTCCGAACAAAATATCATGCAGCAAAAGTACCCGTTATTATGGAACGCGCTTTTGGGAGGTGTAAGATTATCATCGACTTTGTTACACCTTAAAAATGTTATTTATATTGTCCGATAACGTAATCAATCTCAGAATATTGATTTACTATGCGTAAAATATAATACGAGTAATAATAGTAAAATACACGATATGAAACAGTTCTAGCTCAAAAATATCCGTATTCTTACAAACATTTTTGTTTGTAGCTGATTGTTACATAAGAGTATTTGTGTGAGTGAATGTATGAAAAACAATGTTTCAAAATATGGATAGAATTTCTACTTTTTATTATGTTATTATAATCCTTAAGAACTTTTAGAAAAATGTAAGATTGATGACTTTTAGAAACGAAGGAGAGTATACTAGTGTGGGTGTCGGTTACTATAGTGGGGCAACTAATTGTTGTGTCTTTAGTTTGTTCTCGAGCATAATTAACTTTCTATTTATTAAATAAGAAATATTGAATTTGATATTCTTCTTTCTTGTTTATATTTTAATAAAAAAGTTCGCCGAACGGATATAATGACATTTACTACCTAGATTGGCAACGTACCAATAGATATTTTTTGGTTCTATTGAGGATGGTATGGAACACTTTTCATGCTTGTATACCTGGCACCATGATCGAATGATTTATGATTTTTTAAAAGCAAATCTACGGAATTTTACGAACTTTTAAGTTTGTCCCTACGAATTTATAAAAATTGAAAGTGACAACATATTCTTCGGGTGATTGTTCTTAAGAACAATCAATACTTGACATTTACCCCTTAAAATTAGGGAATGAATATGAGAGTGCGGGCGATATTGTCCAATGACACATGTGACGTATTGTAGGATGTTGCAAAGAAATGAGTCAAATCTGGTTTTGAAGAAGTTGGGATAGGCATGCACCAGGAGTCCCATACAGCGGTGTGGCGTGTTAACGGGTAAACATTATAATTCTGAACGTTGCGATGATAGTTCAGAATTATGTTTTCGAAGCCAAACCTAATTATTTCGTTGCGAATCCTGGACAGAACCTAATAAAATGAGGAGTAATTTCCCCCTTCCTAATCTTACTCTTAGAAGTTAGTTATTAAGTGACTGCAGGCTGCGAATACTGTTTGTAACACCCCTCCAATTGATGCATCCTGAGACGAGAAATTATTTTTGATGATGATTTTTGTTATATAGGGATTTTGAACGAATTTGCTATTTCTAAAATACAGTATAAGTTCTTTTCCCATGAACAGTTCCTATTTCATTTCTTACTACGTTTCCTTCGTATATCAATTTTCCCATTATTGTTTTGTTTATGGTGTTTGAATCCTTGCCGCAAAATTATTAGAATCTTAACCGCTCGCGACAATTCAAGGTGGACTCCGGAACGGGCCTTCCAGCAACCTCACCGTACGTGGAATTTTCACTCAAGGCCAGTGTGGCTATTAGTGGCTTAGTGTAACCAATGCTGACCAATGTTGGGCTCGAAATCTGTTCTAAGTGGCGAAGAGGGGACATCACAAATGAAATTAGACGATTTCAATGAATTGCCAATGAATATTCATCGGCATCATCCGATCCCATTTGTGGATGAGTTATTCTCCCACTCCTACTTTCCTGGAAGAAAGTAGTAAAGCGGTCAGTACGCTGAAAGCCCTGATCTGGAAATACAAGACCGGCAGAAACACAACAGTTGCTATTGCGACAAGGGTTCAAAAGTCAAAAATCGTTCAAAATTCCTTCGTCAAAAGGACGCTTGGAAGTGGAGGCAGACGCGTGACAGGCTCCTATCATGTACAGGGTTGTTTTCTACAGTATAGTCAGAAATTTTATCTGTAGCATAATATTGTTAAACACTCACCCCAAAGTTTCTTTGCAAGTGTGTCATAGTAAGGGTCGTGCAAATGAATTTAAGTAATGACCCTCGTATATCAACATCAGCTGAAAAATAATATAATTAGACATGGCTTAAATATTTCCCGTCTGTCGCATAAAGTAACTACAGTATATATAAAGTATAATACAATATATTCTTTCTATAAAAATTTCAATAAAACATGAATTTTTAATCACACTTCCTATGATTCGTTCCAGTAAATTATCTATAAAACGAATAAAGTTATCACAACTTTGTATTAAAACATCTTCATTGTAAAATGTCTGACAAATATGTGAAATTGAAGATCTCGATGGATTGATCCTTTGATAATTTGTTTGAGTGTTAAGATGTAACTTCCTTTGTTATTTCTGTTGCTGTATTTTTTTAAATTAAACAGTATATTTAACATTCATTGTTTTACATTCATTTAAATCACATATTTGGATATCTTTTCTTTTTAGCATTTTCTTTTATCACAAGTTGTATTTTCTTTTATTCTTTGTTAAATCGTGCTCCTTTCAATCAGCAATTTTTCCGTAGTTCTTGGGTTATAATATCTACTCGGTTTTCCTTCCTTCTTCCAATTTTGGTGTTCTTTTCTTGTGTTTCTTAATTCCAAACTTACTGTAAGGAGCATAATTGAATCAATAACCACAAGTTTCATATAATAATGGCAAAAAAGTGGATTGATTTGGTTTTGCACCGGCCTGTAAAAGGAGTGTTTATGTGGATCGTTCTAGCAATATATTTACATGTAGCAGTTTCATATACCTATAAAAATTCTAAAAAAATTATAATATTACATGTTGGAGAAGAACCAAAAAATTATCATCATAAGATGAACGAAAGGTTTTACGGCTTGTTAGAACTAGTGAAGCTGCGAGTGCCTTCAAGTGAAGCTTCATTGTGGCTGTAGAATTATTAACCCTTTCGCTACGGAGCGCTTGTGACAAAATGTGATAGTTGTGAACGGAGCGCATTACTGACTAGTTGACACTGAGGTACGGAATGCTATCAAGTAGAAGTCGTCTCTTGTTCTCTAAATTTTACAAATCTTAAAACAAAACACAGTATCGTCTTGTCGGAGGTGTTTTATTTCATGATAGTCAACTGCTTCAGGCCTGCAGCGTTGCCAGATACTCGATTAATAAGTGTATCTCATGTAAAGTATGAAAAAAAAGTATACATACATGGTATGAAGGTATATGTACGCTCTTCGTACCTCAGTGCCCACTTTTTCAGTTCGTATACTCCTTCCTACAGAAATTTGGCCACACACGGGCTGTCCCACGCAGGGACTGCAGTCCTTAGGCAAAGATGCCACGGTCACTTGAAGGAAGGAGTTTCCGTAATTTTCACGGTTACAGTCTTTTCCCTCATTGCTTGCGAAAGATCCTCCGATGCTCTAAAACACTCGAGACATCTGTCTCATTCATTCCCTATTTTATGACTTTCACTCTCGACTATTCTGCGAATATTATAGAATATGCGACTATTCTGTGGAATAATAGCGCAGTGAAAATGAAAGTTAGTGTCATCTGTGCCGTTCTACATACGTGGATTACAACTTCTGGATTACAACATTTACAACTGAATTGGTAAGTTTTTCATTAATAATATTTGTGAAATTTTTCAAATTTTTCAAATTAATAAGAAATTCATGAAATTCTTGTTCGATGCACGAACGCGGCTCATAGCCGATACGCGGCCGTCTATCTTGTCAGCGAGACGGGCTTCAGCCGGCTGGCTTGCATGCTCAGCAGCACGAAAAATCGTCCGTGCGCAGGTATCTTTTTTCATTAATAACTCGTTAACAAAAGCCGCGGATTGCATTTTGACAAAGGAAAAGGTTACTTGAAATGACCTCTTTACGTTAACCGTAATAAATCTTCTATTAATACTACTTTTCCTTATTTCATCTCAATTCTTGTTATAGATCCTCCTGAATCTTTCGAGAACGCTCTAATGCTTTCATAATTTTATTTCTTATTTCTATTTCTTGGACTTGAATGCTTTTTAAAATTCTTTCTTCCATTACCGTCATTTCCGGTTCCGCGTTCTCTGCCTTCTTTTATTTTCTTCCCTTTTTCTTTACTTGTTGCGTTTTTTTTAGTTGTTCCTGTACCCTGTCCCTGCCCACCCTTCATTGTAGAAATTTCCATCAGCATCATCTTCTCCGATTTCTTCTTTTTCTCTATAACTTCAGTTTCCCCCTGTTTATCCTAATCTCTTTCTTTTTCCCATTCATTTAATTTTCTTACTGCACTTCCCCACACTCACACTTACCATCGATTGTTATCTTTGCAATGCCCGTGTTTATACAAGGTATTTCAAGTTTCATTCTCAATATATTCTATGGCACAAAACATTCCAACAAAAATACAGAATTCAAACGTAATAGTAATCGACTTTCTGTTATTCCGTACACTGGTTCAAATAAATCAGAAATATTTACATTGAGTGTGTTTATGTAAGCAGTAATTACTACCTGAGATCATTTAACATTATTAAAGTAATTTTCGTCAGCAATAGCACTTGCTAGTAGAAGTGACCATATCAATATAGATCTACTTGAGCCAATGCTCATAGTAACTGCAAGTCGGATACTATTTCATTTATATTTTGTAATTTTGTTGTAACTTTTTAATAAAGCTCTGAATGATCGATCTTAACATAACATTTTTTTCTTGTTTAGTGCCATAGGATATATTGATAAAGTTTAAGCTTTAAAACCTTGAACACCCTGTAGATATCCTTACTTTCATCCGCGTTGCATTATACAGTATCAGTCTCGTAACACGCCGATTTCAAATAATTTGAAGTCGTTGTTGTAGAATATCACTATAGTGTTAAGTATCGTAAAATTTAGATATTTCTAAGTATTATAAATGGTATAAATGTAATGAAATTGTAAGTATCACGAATCTAGTGAATATAAATATTTTTTCATAATTTTAACGCGAAATGTTCGAGGACACAGTAATGACATTTACTGCGGTAGCTACTATAATTTTATATTCTAATTATAAATTATAATTATATTAAGTTACCAGGTGAGATAATTCGAAGTAAAATATTAAGCTTCTTGCATGCTTTGAGCCAATCGCACAGAATACTTCTATTAGTGCTCCCTAGGTCTTCTAGGCTGGTGTTATTAACCCAGTACAATATAACGTCGATATTGTAAAAATGATTCGAATGTAGAATGTTACTGTAACGTTCTAGAAATTCTCCACATGCACTGGGGCCGGTTTCCTTTATTCTCGTAATCTCCTCGCCAATATTTTTCAACATATCGCTTACCACTTCGTAGCTCACCGATGAATTACACGTTTTACAGGTGTATGGGAGTGGGTCTGTTACGAGGAATGTTTTCGGCAAAACGTATCCGGAACAGTTACTATAAATAAATCGTCAATTAGTTAACCGTTAACTTATTTGTAAAAATTTTAAATAAACTTTCATGAACGATTCTTGTAAACTTTTGTGCGTTGAACACGAATTTCAAAACTGTTTCACTCTCTTATTTTCAGCTTTTGGGACGTTCTATTTTAAGATAAACGTTAAAATTTAAACTTTTAAACAGGGTATCCCAAAAGTTACTCAAAGTCAGAAAATGAGAGGTTTCTGATATCACTTGAAGTAACTTTTTCCTTTAAGTAAATTCAATTCACGGTATTGTTTACAAGTTATTGACAAAACATAGTCACTTGGCTTTGTCTGTTCGTTGGCTTGGCCGTCTTGCGTTAGAGAGCCCATCTCTTCAATCGTCAGTTTTTCATTAATAACTCACAAATAAAGATATGGACTGTATTTACGCTAAGGAAAAAGTTACTTTAAAAGATTTATATACATTGAAAGAATACCTAACAATGGTATATCGTATAGGACAAGATAGGACAATATCTAAACTGTGCCGATAACATATTATATGTTACTGAATCTAAAGTATTTTACCTTGTCTTGCATTTTATAGCGTTTATATTTACGCCAAATTCTGTAGGGTCCTTGCATCGCACACAAATGCAATCAAAGAAATAGAATGTTTTGAGAAAGTGTCTCCTCTGTTCAGTACCTAATAATGAATTGACGTAACAGACAGAAATGTGATCTCCTGAAATACAGAATATAATAGCAAACCAAAGCATTGATATTTTTCAAGGAATAACAAAATGAAAACCACGTCAAGTAACTCAACTAAATTATTAAAATTATTTTTACAATTGTCAGAGAGTGAAACGTTACGTTTATCTTTTGCAACAATCATATTAATATATTGTTGCAATGCGTAGGGTGGACAGATAAACATCTCTACCAATTATTGATAAACATAGGAACTCGGAGTAAAACGCCACTTGAAGTGGTATATATTACTTTAACAGAACTTGTTCAAAATCATTATCTTTTTAAAGTATACGATCACTCAACATGTTTTAATGTGGCATTCTCTAGGAAAAAGTACTACGCTTCTCTTATATTGGAAACCATGCACAATTTATTTGATTATCATTAGGATCATTTGATTGTAAGGCATGAATGAAAAATTAAAATTTTACAAAGATTTTAAAATTCGTTTAAATATATGGTTTATCTTAAGAATTAACCATATATTGGGTTGTTCGGAAAGTAATTTCGTTTTTCCCAAGAAAAGACTTAATTTTTTCACAGCCAACTTCACGCTTAAGCTGCATAATCATTACATATTTGGACAACTGATATAGTAAGTCTTGTTTGCTAAAAATTTTGTTTGATTCTTTACAATAGATTTTGTTTAGTAATCTATTATGTTTCATTTCCACCAAGAGAAAAACGAAACGACTTTCCGAACGACCTAATAATATGGTATAAAGTAAAAGATTGCAACGCATGTACTCTAATAACATTACAGAAAATAAAAAATTTGTATATAGTCGCACTTCAATATTTTAATTCTTTGTAGATATAAATATATATTTTCTGCAATGATATCGACTATGCGGCAATACAAGCTATCATTAAACAGAAATATTGAGAGCATTCAAATGTTAGAAACAGTGATCTTAAACGAAATCTTTTTCAGAGTATTTGTTTCCACACAACCAAAAATAATATAGATATTGTGTGTTTTCATTTAAATGTTATGCCCAATATATTCAAATTATGTAAATGAATGTTAATTTACCCATTTTTATGGCTACCTCGGCGCGGATATACAGACGATTGTCTGACCCGACTCTTTTCGAACAGTTAGCTTTGCAATTATGTTCAATCATCGCAGATAATTCATAAACTGCGAGGTGTGTATGCTCGGGCGATGGAACTCCGTATGCGTTAATCTGTAATTTATTCATTCATTCAAATTTCGTTTCCGCAATTGTCGAAGGACATAGTAAAGTGGGACTTCCTATTTGTTGGAAAGTGTTATTTCTTTATTGATAAAGACGTGAAGATATTGAAATGTTGAAATATTGTAAGTTGGTTGCATTAGTTGTTAATTTTTAAAATAGTATGTGAAATTCTCGAAGTATACTTTATTACTGAGGGGTATACATTTTGCTTCCGAATTTGTAGAAAAATAATCTTTCATATGTAAGCAAATCTTCAGGTGATTTGAAATAATTTTCAGAGTTGATCCGGCACTAACTAGTGCGGAGCGCTAGTTTTAATCGCTTTGTGATTGGTCCGTGTTGTTTCGTGAATGTACTTTGATAATAAAGTTGCAGAGAACGTTCTCGCTAAAGATAAAGTTATATAAAATTTCCATAACATAAAAAGTGACAAAATTACATAAAATTTTCACAACATAAAAAGTGATGAAATATAAACGTGATTTTAATGTATTGAAAACGGAAGTCTTATAAACTAAATTAATTAATTGCAATGTAAAAGATGTTACGCAGAGTTGTAATAATGAAGATATACAGTTAGAGAACCGATAAAGTAAGAGATACCGTAAAACTATTTTTATATGTATTTTGATTTAAATATCTTTTAAATATTAAAAATAATGTCTTTAAATCATTACAGAAATATTTTGAAAGTCATGCGAATGAATAATGTGATGGCGAAAGCCAGAATGGTCGACAGAGAAAGTCATAAAATAGGGAATGAATGAAACATGTTTCGAATGTTTTGGAGTATCCAAATCCTGTGTGGCCGAAGGATCTTTTATAGACAATGAGGGAAAGACTGTGACGGTGAAAATTACGGGAACTTCTTCCTACAGGAATTTGGTCACGCGCAGATAGCAGATGTCTTGTAATTAAAAATATGGCTTGTAATTTTCTGTAATTTTCTAAATAATTCACATCACTAGAGAAACATACTTTCTCTTTCAACAAGAATTGAAGTCTTGAAGAGATCAAAAAGCGATGGAACAGTACTGTTTTTACCTAAAGTGTTCAATATTGGAAAATCGATTTGGCGAAAAAAACCTTTCTTGGTGTTCGCAAGTACGGAAATGACTTTATTTCTTTACTTTTTTATTACTTTCACGCGTGCAGCAGACCTAGCTGACGAAACGTCGCCAGCCG
This sequence comes from Augochlora pura, assembly GCF_028453695.1. Classification (NCBI taxonomy): domain Eukaryota; kingdom Metazoa; phylum Arthropoda; class Insecta; order Hymenoptera; family Halictidae; genus Augochlora; species Augochlora pura. The sequence continues at coordinate 30,913,464 of NC_135778.1, read as the reverse complement.
CGAACGGCCAGCGCAGCCCAACGAAATAATCAGGGCAACACCTTTCTCCCCCGCTAAAACTGGATAGAGAAAGTTACCACCCGCAAGTCTCCGAATAGGTGTGGCCTTTTTGGGAAAACTCATATAAATAATTGGAGCAAGAGTCATCTCTCTCAGTTTTATTCTCAGTCTTATGATTATTCTTATTCCGAGTCGTGATCTTGTCGTGATGGAAACCATACGACATCGCTGTATCACATATTAATAAAGTTCGTTTGAGTTTTATAAACGTACTACGTCCTTTCATTTGTAACGCCTATCGACACATCACACATGTACAGCATTTAAAAAACGAATCTAAAATAATCATATATGAAAATGAAGTAGTATCCCTTTCCCTCTCCTATACACCCACCATGTGCCATCTCGAGCAATGACAGGTATCCCTCCAAAATACGCACTAAAATTCTTCTAAAGTATTCACCGGTTTGTAATTCATCTACTCATTTTGCCATGAATGCATAAAATCTGTAACGTACTCATAAACCAAAGTTGAGCGGTGGTAACATGGAATGGAAAAAATTGTCAAAAATAATTTATGAAGCGTCTCCATTTTTTCTTTTCTACCTATATTGTAGGTAATATTCACCTTTCAACTTTGATTTTATTAATTTCTTATGCGCATTGTAAACGCTGTAAAATTCTCTTATGTAATGTACCTTCAGGATTCCCATGATTTTTGTAATTTCTTCGCTGGTTACATCGTCCACAGCGAACATTATTCTGATGTCTTCTTCAATTTTTACGCTCAAATCCTTTATTATCTCTTTATCAGAATGACTCTGGAGCATCATGAATTTTTTATATACGTGTGGCCTGGCTGATTTCATAGCTAATACTTTTACAACATCCATACATTGAGAAGTATCGCTTTCGAAACTGAAGTCGGCGATTGATTTCTGTAACATCGATCAAGTAACAGTAATTAAGTGATTTCTGAATACGGTAGAACCTCGATTATCCAGGATAAGCAGAGTAATGTAAATGTTCGGATGATAAAACAGTTACTTAGGACAAAGTGCCATGTATCATCTTTTTCGATTAATCGTTTCGTATATGATTCGCTTTTGAGCTGTGGTGAACAGTATTGAAATAACAGATAATTCTAACATTGGATGATCGGATTGGAACGGAGTTAAAAAAGAGCCAATTTATCGGCTAGCCGTCGGTAAAATGTTAATAACAGAAAATTGTTAAAATGTGAATAATAGATTACTATTATATTATTTATACTATATTACATAATTATTATTATGCTAATATAATATTGATATTAAAATACTTAAAATTTCAAATATTTAATATTAATGTTACACTTACATTATTATTATTATTATATCATACTAGTACTATTATTATTCAGTACCTATTATTATTGTTAGTCTAACCTAATGATAAATATATTACTTGTAGAATGGCTGGAAACTTTCGAAACAATATAATAAGAGTGTGTTAGGATTTGATTTCTTCAATGTGATAATTACCTTTCCAGTACTTCGTTTAGAAATGAAGTAACATTCCGGACCATGCTCCGTGCAGACGGAACAAAGAGGCCATGCACATTTCGGGCAAGGTACAGCACTATCTTTTTCCAAGATCCCGGAGCACCCCAAACACGTAGGAAAGGGAGACCAACCGGTGCCAGAGAACAGTGGGGCCTCTTTGATAATCATTTCTCCACTGTCGATATCCCTCGTGGCCACATAGTGACGGCCCAAGACCGGGTCTACTACTAACTTTGAAACCAAATTTTCTGATCAATTTCAAGCAACAACACTTTTGAGTTATAGCGGCAGGACAGTTTGACGCGTCTAAAACCTTACTGTTACGTCGGAGGATAATAAAACAAAGGTTGCACATTTGATTTGATTATAAGTTTCCGTAGTTTATTTTAATACAATCTTTAATTTAAGAAATCAATAATAGAGAATGAAAAAGAATTAAAAAATAGCTTTTAGTGTATTTTTCGACGTCTTCCTCGCATACTTGAATGATTCAGGCCAAACCGGATTATCTGTAACTAATATAAACGAGATTTGTAAAGTATGTACATAAAACTAGCTTGGGATGACGATCCGACATATAAATTGAAAATATGTAATATAATATAGATTTTTACGTATACACAAATTATGAATATAATAGCTATTTTTATACAAAATTTCTACAATTTTTTTTCATGTTCTTTAAAATTACGAATAACTAAAAAGTTCTAAATGTACTAAATGTACGTACCAAGTGGCAGAGCAGTCGATTGGTTAGGTTCTGAAATATCCTACAAACCATTTTTGAAAACTTAGTTTCGAGAAAAACACGGTTAAAGTTTTGGTATGTTATGTATCATATGTATCCTTCACTTACTATTAGATAGCCATTTTCTGCTCTGTGCATACGACCTTCTGCTTCAATTTCGGATAGTTACACACTTTAGTATACTGCTTAAAAGTTGTGAATCACGGTACAAGTTCATTTATTTTACATTCGTGGTTCGTATTATACAGTGAGAAACGAAAGTGTTTGACTACTGCTAAGACTTTGACTTCTACTCTATACATATTTTACCCCTTGCTACTTGTACTTTAACGAGTCAGAATCGTGATGGAGATTTCTAGTAATAAGCAGTTAGGTATGAACGTTCATCCGTTCGTTTAAATAGAAATCAAATGTTATTCTCTTGTCACTAATATTTAAACATTCAAGCAGATGTAAGTACACAATAAATATAAAATTTCTTTTTTTCTAATAAACTAGTGCGATTGAAAAAATCCCAGTCGTAGTGTTGTCGTAAAGAAAATGGTACGGCAGGAGTTTAAATAAATATACATTGGAGGGAAAATATCTGTTACGGTATATTAAAGTAGAGTATATGTGTAAATGTCAAAATACAAAAAACTTTCGATTCAGTATAAAACGTTGCCTACATAACTAAAAATATATATACAAACAACGAATTTTCGCGTTAATGTCATCTCATATCTCTATTTTACACAATTTTATGATTTGTTTATAGCATATATTTTTTTGTTCTACTTGTATAACTGAATCTACTTTATGGAAAGGGGTGGCCTTAATTTTTCAATTTTCTAAAAGTTTAGTTGTCACCCACCTATTTTGTTTCAATCAAGAAGACAACGATATGTACAAAATTTTAGTTCAATCGAATAACTGTGTAACGATCCTCCATAATTATGAAATTTTGAAATTTTCGCTCGGTAAGCAATTTTTTAGATACTATTGTTGATACGTTAATACATAGATACGTTGTCTTTGATGAATGAGTTTTGAAACTGGATTTAAATTTTAATAGCTACAATCCTTTTCCTCCACCCACGTTTCTACCAAACCTACAAACTGGAATTCCTCCACGTACTTCCAAAATTCTCTGTCTTTTCTTCCAACTACTGCTACGTTCCAAAACAGCACTTTTCCTCTTCTTGGCAGCTCTCCTTTCAACCTCTCCTTCCTTGTTTCTTGCCCCTTTGGCCTCAACAAAAATTTTGTTTTTCCTTCCCTTCCCAATTTCCTTGACCTTTCCATTAATTCTGTTCTCTCCTTCCATTCTTTCATCAAATCAGATTTATTTTTTTGCTCTTCCTCTCCGATCGCTCTCATTTCCCTCATCATTTCAACGAGTAACCTGTTTTCATTTTCAGGTTTATTTTCCTTCCCTTCTTCCGTTATTAATTTCAGGTATACCCCTTTTTCTTTCTCCTTTCCTTTAATTTACTTTCTCCCTCTTCTCTTACTTCCCTCTGTACTTCCACCCCATCTGCTTCTTTTGTTGTGATATACTTATCCATCCCATGTCTCTCCTCCTTCTTGACATGTAGCTTCTCTATCTTTGCTGATCTTCTTCTTCTATCTTGCAAAACTACTTTGCCGCCCGTTACAGGGCTCTTTCTTACCGACCTGATCACTCCGCTCTCGCTTCTTTTGAAAGCGAGTTTACATACATATACAATGTATGTTTACATACAATTTTGAGTTTACATACATTCCCCTGCGAAAGTATTAGAACACTCACACAAAATTAAATCACTTTGGGAAACTAATAAAAAATTTTTATAATTTCTTCAATTTACTTCAAAGTTAATTATATTCAATGTCAATATTCAAATATGACTTTAATTTTATACATCCACCGCGTGTTTTAATTGATCTCTGGACTAATTTCCGCATCCGTCTTATTGGTTTATTTATTACTTCTAATTCTATTTGATTGCATGCATATTACAGTGTGGTGCATATACTTCGAAAACATACCGTATTACATAATGGCGTCATCCGTTTTCACTGAACAATATGGAATGAATGGATAAACTAATTTCATAAGTGAAGAGAACACATCACATGTACTTTCGACAACACAATGCCATGCCACTTAATTCTAAACGTAAGATGATACCTAAACGGAAAGAAAAATTACGATTTATACTAAATTAGCAACTATTTTAATATTTTTTGAGGGATGTGTTAGTAAAGCCTCTGCAAGGAGTTAATTCCATTAAAATTATTATATCACGTTCCAAGATTATATTATCTATATTATCAAAGTTTAGTTTTAAAAAATTGTTAAAAGAGTAACTGTTGTATGATTCACAAAACTCAATTTAATATCTATAAAATGCACTTTGTGATATAAAATGATGATAATATAAGTCAGCAAAATTATCTTGGATTTACATTTTACAATGGTTTCGAATGCAAAACCGCAAATACTAGTTATTAATTCATTTCCAACGTACACTGCCAAAGAAAAAAATAGCACACGCATGCTATCTTTAATTTCTTGCGTTATAATTATGGTACAGGAAATGTGTCAATGATACAGAAAGACTACCTTCTACTAATATGTGAGTACTATCTACATTGGAATTTCTACGAGATATTCTCTTAGGACGAATGGAAACACACAAATAGACAGACACAAAATGATAGCACATCATATTGACGCAGTGTTGTATTAATAAAGTGTGAATGGCAGCAAGCAAGCGTCTTCAACGCTACGGCATTGTACCAAACGCGTATATATAATTTTGGTCCTTCGAGCCGTATTGAAGTGACAAACGCGTACACACATGAATACAAAAAAAGTATGGCTAAATGTAACACGTGGTTTACCATGAGAGAGCTCAGTAATCGAGAAAGAAATGAAAACATAATCGACTTTTAGTGTACAGAAACTGAAAGAAAGACGTACATTTGCTTCAAATACAGAATTACCTTAAATAAAATAATGTATCTAAGAAATCGATTACATAATTGTTTTTCTGTAATTTGGCAACGAGTTTTATTAATACAATAGTTTATCTTTTTGTATTGGTTTTGTATTTTTTACGCTCTTATTTGCAACACGTTTCTTAAGTTTTTCAACAAGATCAAGGCAGAAAATTAAAAATTTACATTTCGCATTTTGTAGGTCTCAAGGAAGTTAAAGTTTTGATCAAGTTATGAATTTGCAGATCAAACTATTTTTAAGAAATTCAGTATTTTTTATTTAATCCGTGCCACTCGAAGCTGTTTCAATTCCAAAACAAAGACATATGTTTCAATCTACATATATGGTGTTTTTATTGGATGAGTAGGAAATTAAACATGCTGGCTTACAGAAGAAGAACAAAAAGTGAAAATCCTTTTAAAAAATAGTATAACATTTTTTAGTATTGTCTCAGGAGCATCAATCGAGTGCAAAGGGTTAATAATGTTGTTCTCAAACATAAGTAAAATTTTAGTGAGGACACAGCAAGGGGGGCAGTAATTGGCATTGTGCGGAATTTTATTCAAAGAGCTAGTCAAGAAGAACAAAATACAACGGTATCTAACTATTTTTAGTAGTTACAAGGTTAACATTGTATTCTATCTTTCCTCATAATATAGCACGCAATCTTTTGGACATGTACAGGGTGATCTGTAATTATCGAAAAATCGGGAAATGGGGGGTTCCTGAGACCATTTCAAGTAACCTTTTCCTTTGCCGAAATGCAATCCGCGGCTTTGTTAACGAGCTATTAATGATAAAAGATTGTTCAAACGATCAAAGTAACGAACAAGGATTTTATGAATTTTCTATTAATTTCAAAAATGTCACAAATATTATTAATGGAAAACTCACCCATTCAGTTGCAAATGTTGTAATCCAGAAGTTGTAGTCCATGTATGTATATGGATTTTACAACATAGTTGTGAAACATTGTGTGCGGGTACATTTTGCAGCGGAATTGTACCGGGAGCGGGCGTTTTGCGCGTAAATTTAGTTATTCAGTTAAATCTCAATAGATCGAAAATTATTTAATTTTTTTAACCAACTTTTCGTATTTTATATTGATATATATAAACAAATATATAACTAGAAATATATAAATAACAACCATAAGATTTTTGTAAACAAAAAATATATTTATAACAAACCATGTTGTTACACTAACCCGTACTAGTACGTAACCCGCGGTCAAGTATCAATCGTCAGAAAACGTATTAGTACGCGTCCCGCATACAATGTGTTAATAGGACATTTCTAAAATCTTTGTTTATTACTTCGAACGCGGCTCAAAGTCGGAGCGCAGACCTCTTCTTCCGTCGCGCCCCGGGAATGAGATTGGCTGCAGTCAGCTGGCTCGCATGCGCAAGGGCAGGAAGAATCGTCCGCGCGCAGCTATCTTTTTTCATTAATAACTCGTCAACAAAGCCGCGTTTTGCATTTCGGCAAAGGAAAAGGTTACTTCAATAAAATATATATTTTCATGATTTAACCTTAGATTACCAAAATAAACTATTTCATTTCATGTTCTAGGTTATCCAAATCAAATATTTATTTCATACTTTAACTGTGGATTATCAAAATAGAATATTTTATCCAGTGAAATCTTATTATACTTGAAGTATTATTTTAACCGAATTATAAAAAATCAATTATTTAAAATAGCATTTCAAATATTTTCTCCACGAATATTACCCAGCTCTGATAATTTATGGAAGTTTAAGGGGTCAGCATACTTTCAAATATTGCGAAAAACAATTTTTTCTTTATAATCTAAAATAGTAGTTCAAAGGGTTAAGAATAAAATGAGAAAGGCTCTACCCTTTAAAAAAAAACTGTTTCTGATTAGTAATAAGTTAAGAAAAAAATATGAAAAATTCTGTTTAAAAAACTTTAAACTCGTCTTCCTTAAAATCGTTTCTGCAAACGATATGCGAAACGTGTCGAAAACGATTACTTGGAAATCTTGCAGATATGTTTACTATAACATTTATTAAGATCGGCCATTTCGAAAAAGAACTATTAGATGCAATAAGATGACATACGCAAAAAATATAGCTTTAAAAGAATTATCGCTGTATTTTATAGTTCGTATTATTGTAAAATAAAATAAAAAAATTTAATTCAGCCATATGTTTATTTTCGATTTCCAGTTTATTTATAATAAATCTTGTTTTCTAACGCATTTTTCACGTGTCCCGCTCTTTTGAGTTAAACGCAAGTTTATTTTCCCTATGGATAATTCTAATATCTTCGCATTGTGCACGCATCGAGCACACATCGGCACTTAACATTATTTAAGAATAATAAATAATAATAACAATGAATAATAAATAATCACACGAGGTTGTGCAAAGTTTCTCTTCTGTGAGCAAAATCGTAACATTAACAAATAATTTCGTAAAGATTCAGACGTATGTATTGACATTTAATTTTGAATACAACGAAATTATAATATATCGAAGAGGCAAATTGTAGTTGTAATGTAAAATGTAAAAACGTAATATCAAATATAAAATCTCAATAAATGAACCTTGACATTTTGAAGGATAATGAATAACAAGGTGTTATAGTTTCAATACTGGGTATATCTAGTATCATTCAAAATCAGAGTACGGAAAAATTTTAAGTAACTCGCTATAAAACAGTAAACATTGATATATTTGCATATCTAAATACTCTTTGGAAATACTATTTCACTAAATGTTTAAATTATGGGACAATATTATTTACTATTTATATTCGGATTCAAGTATAAAATACTGTATTTTATTTGAATAATGATGCGGAAGGGCACATAATTACAATGGTATGTAGTTCAAAGTAGAAATTTCGTTGATTACCTCATAAAGAAGGAGACAACAAAATACCGTTTATAAAAAAGAACAAATTAATAAAATTGATGCTAAATAGAAATATCGTTACGGTTGCGAATGTATCTGATCCTTATATTATTAAAGAAGTAGTGTGAATTCGATCGTAATGAAACTATTTCAGTGTCTCAATGATAAAAGTTTAAAAAATACCGTAAAATTAAAAATCCGTTTTGACAATATAACATCGAAATTCCTCAAATATATCAACGGTATTAATAAAACACTGGTATGTTTGAAATTATTTTTTTCTTTTTTATCCAGAAAACAAACGTTTTCCGTTACCGCTATTATTATCGGGCATTTATAAATGAAATTAATTTATATTGTCGATAAAATTAGTTACACGATAGAATAAAAAGTTAAAGAATGGAACCGTTACATTTTCAATACTATTTACTTGGAACGTAGCAGAATATTATTCTGTAAAATATTAACATTTCAAACATATTATTTTTTTCATATTTTAATTAAATACTTATTTAAGAATAGTATTTCCATGAGCATCTATTAAAATATATATTTGCAATATATTTATTTACTAAATTCTGTATCACAAGAGAAGGCAAAAATATTTATAGTGTATTTATTATGACAAAAATCTATTTTTCACCAATCCTGTAGAAAGCAAATAACAATATTTTGCCTTACCTTGAATGGTTTGCAGACTTGAGAGTGTCTCCTCCAATCTTTTCTCTGATGTGGTTTGCCGCAATAAAATGCATTTTGGCACTCATGACACCTAGTGTACGCAGGCTTCCCGCAAACGCAACAAGAACCAGGAGCATCCATTTCTGCTGTTTTAAAAATGCTTGTTTTCACAGAAAGAAATATTAAATGAGAACTTTAAAAGTCCTACTACGAATAGAATCGTGTGTAATGAATTTCAGTGAGACAGAGAGCTGAAATGTTTTTCGGTTATCGGTCTGTTTACTCACGAATCCGCGATGCGACTACAATGACAATTCGCTCGTTGGACTCACGGAACTTTTCTTATATAGAATGTCGAAAAACGTTACGAATCGCTTCAGAAGGCTGATTCCTGAGGTCATTTAAAGAAACGGTTTTCTTAACGAAAATGTTCTCCGCATTTTAAACGCGCTCGACCACATTGATGGAAGCATTGGTACAAGCGTAGCGCAACATTAAAACTTTTGCATTCTTGATTCTTTTGTGTGCAACTTGCATCGTTGATTTTGTTTGGATTCGTTGATTAAAATAGCACCAAACACAGTATAGTTGTGGTCATAATTAATTACAATGACACTAATTAATATTTGAATAGTTTTCAGAATGCTACAACATTTTTAGAACTCAACTAAACTACTCTTTGGTTTTGTATTATAGAGGAATCAGTCTACTAGACCATAGATAGATAACAAACGAAAATAGAAAGCTCTCGTGTTTTAAATTTTTTATTTGAGCCTATGTCGAACATTTACAGAAAAGGGTTTGTAGATCTCGGTAAGTTATAGGCACGCTAAAAATTTCATCGAAACCGGTTCATGGAAAGTAAAGCTATCAGCATTAAAAGATTTTTAAAACTGCAGATTTCTCAAATTTATTGGTCGTCAGTGGCTAAAAGCATTTTTTGAATTTTCGACATGAGTTCTGATAGAAGAGTAGAAAAATGAGAACTTCCTATTTTGTTGTCATTCCGAGAAATAGTAAAATTAGGAAATAGCATTGTAGTTATTTCTTCTATCGCCTAAATATCGCCTAAACTAATTTAGTCCAGTTCTAAAAAAGTCATTCCGTTTTAATTAAATTTTTACAAAGTATTGCCAAATTAATTATAATCTCAATTACAGGGTTGGTGGAAACTAGGTTTTTGACATAATAAATACACTATAAATATTTTTGCTTTCTCCTGTGATACAGAATTCGGTAAATAAACATATTGCAAATATATATTTTAATCGATGCTCATAGAAATTGAAGAAAATAAGAAATTCTTAAATAAGTATTTAATTAAAATATGAAAAAAATAATATATTCCAAAAGTTAATATTCTACAGAATAGTATTTTGCTACATTCCAAGTAAATAGTATTGAAATAGAATTAACTTTTCATTCTTTAACTTTTTATTTTATTATGTAACTAATTTTATCGACAATATATTGTAGATTAATTTCATTTATAAATGCCCGCATTTACTGCAATAATTTTGTTACGATCGAATACACACTAATTGTTGATGTACGTGTAGGTGGACATCGACAAAAATTAAACAATTTTCATTCATTATTAATAATATAAGGATCTGATACGTTCATATCCGTAACGGTATTTCTATTTCTGAACGGTATTTTATTGTCTTCTTCATTATGAGGCAACCAACGAAATTTTCACTACATACCGTTGTAATTAAATAATCTTTCTCTAAATCTTCATCTAAAATGGAGTATTCTATACCTGAATCCGAATGTAAATAGTAAATAATATTTTCTCATAATTTAAACGTTTAGGGAAATAGTATTTTTAAAATAAAATTTGCACTGTCATTTTTATAGCTGTATGGAAAGTCAAACTTCTTAAGACCTTAAAAATGTTTCGATGTACAAATAAATATGTAGAAAATACAGAAATGTTCTTACCAATAAACAATTCTACATGTCAAGCCCAATCGAATTACAGAAAAACAATAATATCATCTGCTTCTTCGACATATTAGTAATTTAGTAACAAAGATTCTTGAATATGTCACTATCAATATCTGTAATATTTTATGCTTCTCTAAATAGTGTTAAACAACCGACAAAGTTTAACAAAATGCCGGATTACGTATTTTCTACGCAATAATTTTTCATATTTACGAAAAATTCATTAGCTAACACGAAAACTGGCCACGGCGTCTGATTTTGTAAACGTTTCTGAAGAAGTAACTATGAAGAAAGTGTGTTGAAGCAGTTTTAAATTCGTACAGGTCGTGAAAAATATCCGTTGACAACGCGCACGCAGCGTTTTGCTACCGCGTGTGCGACAAAAAATATTATAAATATCGATACAACTGACATATTTAAGCATCTTTCCTTTATATTTTAGGTCAATATGACCTTTCCAACGTTTTTCGTTTTCATGCAACGCTCCGTTTTTTGCTAAAAATCGCACATTCTCACAAAAACGCGTGTTTTTAAAAAATTCGCAATGGTACAGAAATTCGGTTTTCGGTTTTCAAGAATTGCCCATTGGCTCATAGTTAGGCATTATTTCGATAAAAAAATTATTGAATTAACTATTCAAATAAATCTCTGAGTTACTCTTGTTAGCTTGAATAACCAATTGCCCAGCGTCGAGGCAATACAAAAGGTATACAATGTAAGTAGAGCTGCATAAAATTATATTCTGTATGTCTCAAAATTAGTCATAAAATAGAATTAATTAATTGTTGTTGATATAGATCCAAATGTACAAAAATTCATAGATTGGTAACAACTTACTACATTTACAACGTTTGGTATAATATTCAATATAGAAATAAAATCAAGATAACGCAACAAATGCAATAATTAGTTAAAAAATTTAGTTGAAACAATACGAAATTCTCAAAAAGAAAAAAATTATCTTGTCAGAAAATAGAAGTAATTGACCCTTGTTAGAAGGCATACAAATGCATAAAAGTTCATAGTTTAGTAACTACTTAAGGCATTAGTTAATTTTTTTGCAACGTTAAATTTTTCAATAAGAAATGAGATCAGAGATAGTATAATAAGATATATACAATGTAACCAATGTAATAAAATACGTGCAATATAAAAGATATAGTAAAATAAATAAAATAATATAAATGCGATTCTTAATAGTATTACTATCTATTAACTCTATATAACGCGACATTTAATTCACTGTAAAAAAATGAAACAATACAGATAGTTGCTACAGATACACAACGGAAATGTATCAAATAGGGACGTTAAATACACGTGATTAAGTCCTAAGCCGGCATGCATTAGCGAGTATTTGCTCTTGTCTATAAATAAACTCTATTCATGATATGAACTTCCTCCTGAGCAAACCGGTACTCGGTTAGTTACTCTTCATTTCTCTTCGAAAACGGATGATCGTCGGTTCGGATTATCGGATATTGTTTTTCTGACACTGTGCGATATGATACGTTAATGGAGCAATAATCTTCGTGACTGTTAATTATACCATTCGACGTTCTTCTGTCGTGTGAATTTTACAGAATCTGAAACTGTAATTTACGGCTTCGCCGAAACCCGACAGTGTTTCAATTGTGCCAACAGTGTATCGTGAAATTCGTCGGTTCGAATGAACTAATTACATGCTCGAATGAAGTAATTGTTCCATAAAATATTTGCAATTTGTACAACCCAGCTCGCAGTCATCTCGTTTCTACAGATAAGTATGTAACACCCGAAGTATAATTTTGTTCGGCATGGCGAAAAAGAGAAACCATTGTCAGAGGCGTTTAATAAAGAAAATGAAGACACAAGGAAATTACGTAAGATGAAACGGACTCGACTGTGCTATAATGTGCTATAATGAATCGGTAGACTATGTACGGTGTGTCTAAATATACGGTGCGAACTACAAAAGCGCGATCGTTCGTACCGGACTATAGTAAACTGTGGGATTCTCTCTGCTTTCTGGAATATTAAGTTTGAAAATCCTCTGGACACGTGCGGCTGTCTGCGATTGGCTGGCTTAACCGTTACAGATTACTTTGTCGCCTACGATCAGTGCGGCGCTGCAATTTGTATTTTTATTCGTGTGGTTTTTGGGAAAACTAATATTGAAGGTGAACAAGAAAGACCTAGACGTATGATCAGACTGCAGATTTTATACATTTATGACAATAATGAAGAATCCGAAGATATTACGATTATTAAAAAATTAAAGATATTTTCATGTAAGTTATATTCTTTACAATTCACTGAGACAAGTTTTATTTTACTCAAAGATCCGCAGCCTATATATGTAAGGTCATTGAATTAGCCCTTTGTTTAAGATTCTTAATTACACACGAATAACATAATGCACATTGTTCAATAGCCTGCCAAGAAACGAACACTTTCTGACAAGTTTAAATCGATAAATATGCACAAAAGGTTGCGTCCCGTCAAGTTTCATAAAATTTGAAAGTGTTGTAAAATTGAAAATCTTGAAACTTTTCCTTTAAATGTTATCGCGTGTTTAGTTTTCCAAATATTCAAAAACGACTATAGTTACTACTATTGCGTTGTTCGGAAATTTATTTCATTTCTCTGTAACCAAAATGAAAGACCATTTTTTATTATCTAGAGTAATATTCACTCAATAATGCATGCAAAATTAAATTAACTTCTTCAATTAGTTTGAAATGATTTATTTAGCAACTTTTTAAATTACTTCGACATTATTTATTTTATTATTTGACAGTATTTGTATAATTACTTTTAAATTATTGACTTATTTAGTTAGTTTTTAAATTATACTTTGCTATATTATCAGAGATTGTTTTTAACACACAATGCCCTTTGTTTCAACAAATGTTAAATTATTTTGTCATTTCCTACGTTTGGTGTCTTGTTATTGATATTAAAAACTATTAAAATTAGATTTTCCATTTTTGGTAACCATTCTTTTTTTCGGTTAAACCTTGTTGATAAAAAAATACCAAACATTTTAATAGGTTTACAAACTTCAATATAAAAACGAATAATAATAATTAAACTTTGTAGCAATTAAATAAATATTTTACATTTCTTTACGTCTATTAAATAAATTTTTCAAAATTGAATTTAACCAAATTATCTTCTCCAATTCATTAATTTGAATGAAAACAATTTCAATGATTTTGATTAAATTAATTTCCTAAAATTTGTATGAATTAATTGAAAATAAAACTGTAAGTGCAATCCAACACATTTAATTTTGTCAATAAGGGAACCTTCGTAGAGCGCGTTTGTCGTAGGTATCCATAAAATTTACAACGTCGATGAAGTTTTCAACAAGTTTACTACCAAATCAAAAATGAATTTTTACGATAATATATTCGGTATAATGAATTTTATGAGGATAAAAAAAATGCAAGAATGTTGTATCAATGTTCAATACCATAAAATTTAAATTTTTAACATCTGCTTAATTAAATAAATTCCATTAATTTCATGGCATTTCTGAAGCTGTTAAATTTACAGTCAAAATATCACAACTTGTAATGAAAATTTAACGCAGGTGAAACCCAGACTTAATCGAGACCTAACACACTAACTAAATAAGATAGTAATACTATAATATTTCTTTTTGCTGAATCTAACATAAATATAACCGAAACCTGACTGAATAAAACAGCAACAATATAATAGTCTCCTTTTGTATCGGATCTAACATAGACCTAGTTAAATAAAACAACAATACTATAACACATTTCTTGTTTTGGCTAGATAAAATAGTAATATTATAATAGTTCCTTTTAATTCTTAGAGGACCACAAGGATTCCAAGAGTAAATATTAGTACGTAACTGTTTATTTTAATTGTTTTAGATGTAAAATAAATAAAAATCATACGAACAAAATATAACAATATTATAGTTATTTTAAATTTTGTGAGAAATATTTCTCCCAATGGACTACAAAGTTAACACAAATTATAATTAAGTTTATTATGCAATATCTTTTATTTAATAGTTTATTATATCATAATGTCGTTATCAGGCATTTGTTTTCATTTGTCCGAATATACTTTATTATTGCACAAAATTATACTCACCGAATAACATAAAACATGTGACAAAACACAGTGATATATTATATAGGACACAATAAACTGAAATAATAATAGAGTACAGACAGCGAATGTTTTATATTGGCGCCATTTGATTCGATAGTTCTTTCTTTTTAACCGTTCTGTTTTGACATTCTGTACATAAAGTACAGATAAGGATACAAATAAATACGACAATCGCCAATTTTAAAATGGAAAAAACTGTTTCGCTCGGCCGCGAAAGAGTTAACGGATGTATTCTAGACCTAATACAGACTTATACCATAAATAACCCAATAGAAAAACAGTAGTATAATGTTTTTAAAATTTCTGTTTCGGGTCAAAACAAGACATTCAGTTTGTCACGAAAATCTTCGTAAGCCCCCTAAAATGATTTCTCTAAAAAAAATAAACAACACTTTTGTATTATATTGCATTCATTTATTAATAAGTACGATATCATTAATTAAACTAAATAAAAATTTATTGTTTTTTTAAGAATAGTTTGAACAATCAAGAGAAAACAAAATATGTATGTCACAAAACTGTTCGTATACTAAAATATAAAACTAGTAGATCTAGTTTTAGTAAATTTTTAAAACACAAGAGCTGGGATTCCCCGATAATGATTTGTTGACCACCTCAATCGTCAGACTTGAATTTTATATACCATATATGGGATTATTTGGAACAAAAAATTATAAAACATGAAATAACAGATAAACAAAGCCTTAAAACTGCTTTGGAAAAGGAATGGGAAGAAAATACGTTTGACTTTATAATTAAATTAGTCCATTCTATGCCAATAAGGATAAATGCAGTTTTAAATACAAAAGGGAGACCGACGAAATATTAATGTAACAGAAATTTACTAAATTTACTAGATTTACTACCTTCATATTTTAGTGTACGAACACTTTTGTGAACAATAAATGAATACGGTACTATAAAAGGTTGTAGTTTATTCTCTTTGGAACAATAATTGTAGGGAGTGTACGAAGACTTTTGTGACTGACTTTAATAAAGCCCTATTAAGATAAAGTAGCAATGATATGAGATGTTTTTATTATCAGACCTATGCTGGATCTAATGAGGACATCGTCGTATAAAGTTATTGTATTAAAGATGTTTCGCTTGGAACCTAGTCTATCCAAGATACCTATCCAAGATCTAACCCTGACGTAATTCATGCCTGTGTCACGGGACGTAACGGAGGAAACCCCGAAATAAAATAAAAGTTTAACGGAGGTTAAAAAATACAGCGATTAATTTTGGTACTGATAGACTGGACATTTATTGAATGAGTTGCGGGTTTACATACGTATTATCATCGAGTGGGGAGATGTTTTTTAGTGGGGATTTCCAGGAGGCCGAACGTTTGTTTTGGGAACGATGCCCGGCCACACGGGCGATGTCTTCTATTGGGAGGTCCAACCGATATCGCGAATGCGATTCCCGGCTTCCTGCTTCACACCTGACTCGCTATAATAGAAATAATATGACATCTTTTTCGTTTGGATCTAACAAGAATCTCAATAAGACCCAATACCGACCAAACTGAATAAACTAACAATGTAACAATTGGATTCGACTGAGGGTGGTTACGCTGAGGGTGTCTTTATTATTTCGGTGTGAGGTTCGACACGAAGACCCCGATATAGAGAGTCGGAGTCCCGATAGTCAGAGCCGTGACCGCGGGGTTCTCGTCTGCAGCCCAAAAGTCGGGTGACGGCGAGGAGTCGAATTCTCATCTGCCTTTACGCGTACAGGGACTCGGGTACAAGCCGGTAGACTTCTCAGTTTCGAGAAGTACGAGAGCCGTAAGTACCGCGGGGGGTGTTGTTTCTTTGTTGGAGAAAGCCAGAATGATCTTGAGTGTGTGACGTGGGTGAAATTCCTGTGGATGAGTGTGGGGAAGCAGTTATGCGTTAAGCGCTGCAGGGGGTTATGTTAGGTTGATCGTGTTCAGGGGGAATTTAGTCTTGATTTCATAGGGGATTCTGTTTCTGTCATACAGACCTATCTCACGTATCAATGGATTTTCATGATTGGTAACCGCGTATTTGGCGATGCTGGTCCGTAGTCGGCCTGGAGGGATTATGTGAGGCTTGGCATGTCCCCGTTAAAATTACTGACGTAGATGGGGGGTGGCTGAGCTCTGGGGAGTTGGGGTTGGTTTGGGGTGGTTGTGGCTTGGGTAGGGAGGAGTTTGGTGTCTGGCTCATCAATTGTTGACGTGGTCTGCGTCGGATTGTTGAGGTCCGAGAACAATGACAGAATGTCGAACCTGTTCTTCGTTGAGATGTTGGTGGTCATGGCGCCTGTGTTGTCAGAGGCGTTGTTATTTACTGTTCCTGTGACTATCTTGATTTGTTGTTCGGGGCCTTCTACATGCTTCCTCTTCTATATTGTGTGTATACTGCATAAATGATGTAAGAAAAATAAATAAATAATAAAAATTTCGGTAGTAATTAGTTAAACGACAACAAAAGCAAACTGATTTCAGCGTACCAATCAATGTTGGTATCCAATAACCTTGAACTGCTGAGATTTTAATTAAATTTTTGTTTCTGTGAAAAGAAGCTTTCGGAGGCTTGATCAATGGAATCTCAAAATGTTTGTGACATTTGCGGGGAGTTTGCGACTCGTAAGTGTAGTGCCTGTGAAAGTGTTCATTACTGTTGCAAAGAACATCAAAAGAAAGGTTGGAAGGAGCACGTTAAAATCTGCAAACCATACAAGGTAAGATTGTTATTTAATTTGAACGATGTTCTGAATAACCACACAATTAATAAATTGGTTGTAACACAATAAAATGTTTGGTTGTTGATTTCCTATTTAAACTACGAGAAACCATTTGTTGAGAATTATACAAAAATTTTTATTGTGATGTGATAAAATTAAATTTAATGTTGTAATCTCGATTATCCAAAATGGTTGTACACATATAAAATCAGAAGCATTTCTATATCGTTAATAATTATAAAACAAAAAGTCTGTTCAAATCCTTGGATCAAATGTTCATATCATAATTCTGTAATACTTTCATTTGCACAAGTTTTCTACTTAACAATTAAAAATTATTATTATTGTCATATTCGAAATCTTTTCAAAATAAATGTCTACTCATCCTTCAAACCAAGTATTTGAGAATTTATCATAAAATGCATAGTTTAAAAGTTATTCGAGGAACACAAGTTACGTAACCCTTTTTGTAGATTGCTTGTTAATTATTCCAAAAATAGTTGAAATTGGTCCGGTTTAATCAGAAGAATCTTAGCTATTTATCAATGCTGTTATCATAGAGAAAATGCGATTATTGAAATTCAAATTTTTATCACATGAGAAATTTGAAAATATGCTTAGCAAAACAGACATTCAATTTTATTAACAGGAAAATTATTATGATGAATCTTTCACAAAATGATAAGCATAATTCACGACACCGCATTGTAATGTGAACAGAATTGATATCATGAAATTACAGCCCGCAATATGTTTTCTGTTTCTCTGCAATATGAATTTGTTCCTCTTCTACAATTTCTGAACTCAAAATTGTTTTCAATGCTTGAAATTTATCAGAGAATTTAATTTCGAAGTTAACAGAGGACTCGATTTTGGGTCGCCATTATGTGGCCACAAGAAACATCAAAGGCGGAGAAATCATTATCAAAGAGGAGCAGCCTCTGTTCACTGGTCCCATGTTCAATTCGGTTCCCGTGTGTTTGGGATGCTTTGTCGCATTGCAGAAAGATAGTGCTGTACCTTGTACAAAATGCGGATGGCCTCTTTGTTCGAGCTGTAAGCAGCATGGACTGGAGTGTGATTTCACTTCGTCGCGCAGAACTGAAAAGGTGACTATTGCTATAAACATACATTATATAATACAGACATTCCAGACAATGCTATTTTTTGTCTCCGGGTCTGGATTAACGACTCTGTAGAAAATGCCATTTTAAGATCTGTACAGTCATTGCATCTTATATAGGCTTTTCTGTCTCAAATTTGTGAGATCCTAAAATATGTTAATGCGCATAAATATGTTACGCGCAAATAAATTATGCAAATAAATTATGCGCAGATGTAAAAAACATAGATAAAAATGAATAAAACGACAATACGAACTGAATACATATGTGTTCTATAATAAATAATATTACATTGCATAATAAAACAATGTCTCTATTAGTATTGACTACTACTAATGCTACAGAGAGATGGTGTTGCAAAATAATACATAAAATACATGAAAAGATACATAAAAATAAATATTAAATTTAAAATGTTGTGAACTGATACTATTTGACAAGACCTAAAAGGATTATTAATATTGTGAAGCTTATTTTAATAACACTGTAACTACTTCTCTATAAGAAAAAAATGTGTGAAACTATTCCCACATATCATCTTTCATTATGTATTGCAAATAATGACACAACTGTCTATAAAAATATTGTAATTACACTTTATATCGCATTTCTGTAATACATGTTTCATGAATACTAATTCCACTATTTAAATGTCGAATACAGTTATTGCCTCCATACAAAATTCAGCATCGCAGCCTACGTATTCCGTACACTGTACGTAACCTCCAACGCAATCTCTACATTGCTGTAGACCGTTGTAAATACAATAACTCCTCTAAAAGTAAAATAAGACAGAATTGATCGTACCTTATCCATTCATTAATATACAGGATGTTTCAAAATTATACATACTCCGGGAAATGGGGGGTACCTGAGGTCATTTCAAGTAACCTTTTCATTTGCCGAAATGCAATCCGCGGCTTTGTTAACGAGTTATTAACGAATAAAGTTGGCTGCGCAAGGACGATTTTTCGTGCTGCTGCGCATGCGAGCAGAGCCGGCTTTATATTTTTGTAATGTTTAAACAAAGACTTAACAAAATTACATGTTTCTGCATATCTATATTACAATTAATAGATAATAGAAATGTACAAATGTAGCTTGCTTTTAGCTTGAATGTTTTTTTTTGTTTAAATATCAGTAAAAATGTATACTTTACTTCGACTTTATAATTATTTACAGCATTACAGGTAATTCACTTTAACTGACACACGCTATATATTTAAAGAAAAACATTATATTTGTATATTTCTATATTAGAAATAATAAAAAAAGGTATACAAATATAGCTTTTTCTTTGGTTTTCGTTTAATTGTCAATGACAATGTAAAAGTTATTTTCAGCCTATAATTACACACGCCACAGTAATTATCGTTCTTTGTTCGATATTGCAGGTATCGATCACAGAGTTTGGCTTCCCGCACCCAAGTTACGAATGTATAAATGTTATAAAAACATTGTCTATGAAACATGCCAATCCAGAAGCATATAAAAAATTGTTGTCGCTCGAGAGTCACACCGATGATATTATTGAAAAGCAGAGCTTCACTTTCGAGGAGACATTAAAAATTATGAGTTTCATCAGAAGGTTTTTCAAATCGGACGACATTGCCGACGAAGAAATTACAAGAATCGTTGGAATCCTGCAGGTACGAGATTTTAGTTTTTATGCTATGCATAGGAAATTAATAATTTCAAAATAGAAAAAACAATTTATTTACTACTAAATTTGTTATTAAAATTAATTGGAGGCTGCTGAAAGCAATGTCTATACAGACAACCTGATACTGTTAGTATTATCGGACACCAATTGTCCGAAGTATTTTATCCACATTTTGAAGTAACACTCGTAAAATGAATGATATTACAGTAGAACTTCGATTATCGAAATTCATAATCAATTTCTTTTTATTTTTTATACATTATTAATACTGTAGGGGAAGGGAATGTCGATGATCGTAATAAATTTTGAATGAGGGTTATCTAGGATTTCTAGGACAAAAGGAGATATATTCTGATTAGAGAATTTAGAGTTACAGAATTAACTTTGACCAATTTCCTTGCTAACATCTAGTGAAGAACAACGAAAACTAATTTGATCAAAACAGACTACTATTATCAGACGAACAGCTTCCTTGGACGTCCTCACCCAATAGGACTAAACTACGGTGCAAGGTCATCGTATCCGTGTGTCCGGAAGACGGCTTGCCTTCATGGCTGTCCTCTCCATGCATCCAGAGAGACGTCCAGAAGTAACCCGTGCCCTCTCCTGCTCAAGCGGGCGAGCGTGTCGTTACCTCGTCCTCTCCCGGCTACCGGTCGTAAAATTTTTTCCAAATGTAGCAGTTAATTCTTGCTCTTTTGCCAAGGGATATTTGTAACTATTTACATAAATGGGAGAGGGCTTGATTACCATGACCTCCTTATGTATACATATTGTTATTTACCGAAGAGTCAGTAACCTCAGGATTTAAAGGCACATGTGAGCCATTGCCAGCCCGTGTTTTGTTTTGGGATACATTGGCATCAACCATCAGAGGGGAACTCCAACGGATCACCCGTGTTATGGTCTGACGAAACGCCGGGATCGTTGACATCGGATAAGAACGTGGAGAAAAAATCAAAACGGTTCTTGAAACGAATGTCTTTCATTACCGCAATATTGTTATTGTTATATTATTGCTTGAAAGTCTCTGAGGAGGGAACCGCGGGATTTTTCCTCCTATGGAGGCTATCAGCGTACGGAGAAAGGACACTGGCCTTATTATTCAATGTACGGTTGATTAAAACCAAAGGAAAGCCTGGTTGGGATTTGGAGGTACCCGCGTCTGACATGCTGGGTCTCGTAATGTTTGAACCATTTGAACTTTTTGCGCACAGCTATTTGCGAGGTGTTCGAGTCGTCACAGTAATGAATAATATTGTATCTTAGAAATAATTCTAGCATTTACGATCGCATTTCATAAAGATAAAGTTCAAGATATGCATTTGCAATGGGGCTAGTAGTTTGAATAAAACCTATGAAATACTTGGATGTCTATAAGGTACCCAGTAGGGAATTATTTCCTGGATACTGGGAAATAAAAGAACAAGAAAATAAAATCCAATACAACTGATAATGCGACGAAAATTCTAATCTGATGAAGAAATTATTTTTATTCTAGGGTTGAGATTATCTTTTATAGCCCATAATTCAATATTTAAGTAAATCAAACTTTGCATTTTGATTACTTTCTATGTTAGATTTTTACCTTGAAATAAAAATATTAATAGATCAACATTTTCTCGCAACAAAGTATGTATTGCGTTTTTCCTAATAATATTGGATTTGGAAATAAAATTACAACTTGCATTGGAAATATGATCAATAATATATCACTGTTAACTGTCGAAAATGAATATGTACATAACCAATAAATTTTCAAGTGATCGATCTCACCAAAGCCTTTGACACTGTTTGGTCTGAGGCCCTACTCTATAAATTACACGGTATTGGACTCCCCATCTCTTTCATCAGACTGGTCAAATCATACCTGACAAACAGGCACATATTTGTATCCTTCACAGGCTCCTCATCAGACTTCCTAATAGTTCACGTCGGTGTCCCTCAAGAGGATGCAGACAGCACCCCCTTCATCTCCGCCTCATGGTCCAAATTCACCCTACATAAAAGATTGCAGAGCTACTTAAGTCAAGTAGCTTCATACTTTCAAGCCTAGAAACTCCAACTCAACCCTAAGAAGACTTACGCCATCTGCTTCCCCAAGAAGGGAGAATCCCCTATCACCCCCCACCTTAAATAACTATCCTATAGACTATTCCCCCCCGGTAACCTACCTCGTAATCATCTTTGACTCTAAACTCAACTGGTCCCCCGCCGCAAAGACTCCTGAAAACCAGAAAGGCAGTCACCTCCATCCACTCCCTTATTTCCCATGATTCCAAACTTAATAGACTACTTAGACTAACCATTTACAAAGTCTGCTTAAGACCGGTCCTCTTACGGCGCCCAGGTTTGGTGTGTCGCCTCTAAAACTACTCTCAAAAGTTCGAGTCCTACAGAACAAGATCCTAAAAATCATCACAGGCAAACAGCCACGATATCAAACGTATGAACTTCTTGCCGAAACCCACATGGACCAGATACTCGCTTACCTAAACGGCATTATCACCAAATACGCGGTTGTCAATCATGAAAACCCACTGATACGTGAGACAGGTCACTATGACAGAGATGGAATACCCTATAAAATCAAGGCCAAATTCCCCCTGGACACGACCAACCTGCAATAACCACCTGAAGTGCTCAACGCACCACACCTTTCCCGCACTCACCCCCGGCATCTCTCCTACATCATACTAGTTCTCTCTGATTTTTCTCAACAGAGAAAGCAACGGTTCAAGTAGGGGTTTTCTCTGAAAAATTTTTCACCACAAGAAAATGACGTAATTTAATCCAACTTCATATAGGTAATACAACCTGTAAACCCCTCTTAATCCTAACCGGTAAGAAGGCCACAGCTTTCAGGTACAGTTTTATATCTCACAGAAAATCTTCCAAAAAAAAAGAATCGAAATCAGAAGTTTTTTGTGAAAGCTTGCGAGTAGACGTTATACTTTTGCGGTACTTATGGCTCTCGTATGCGAACAAGCAACCGTCCGTCCCACGACCCAAGAAACCGAAAAGTCCACTGACTGGTACCTGAGTCCCTGTATGCGTAGAGGCAAGTGAGAATTCGGCTGCTCACCGTCACCCGACCTTTGGGCAGCAGACGAGACCCCCATGGTCACGGCTCTGATCATCCTTCCTATCAACCGCGTGTACAAATTCACGTGTCACCGTGCTATATCGGAGTCCTCGTGTCGAACCTCACTCCTAACTAATAACGACACCCTGAGCGTCACCAACACTCAGTTAAAACCCAAGTGTGTTACAAATTGGCGCCCAACGTGGGACCACGACGGAAATCATAAGTTGTGTCACAACTTTCATTTAACAGTATACAGGGTGTTTCTAAATTATACATACTCCGGGAAATGGGGGGTTCCTGAGGTCATTTCAAGTAACCTTTTCCTTTGCCGAAATGCAATCCGCGGCTTTGTTAACGAGATATTAACGAATAAAGTTGGCTGCGCACGGAAGATTTTTCGTGCTGCTGAACATGCGAGCAGGGCCGGCTGAAGCACGTCTCGCTGACAGGAGAGACACGTATCGCCTCTGAGCTGCGTTCGATCATCGAACAAGAATTTCATGAATTTCTTATTAATTTCAAAAATTTCACAGATATTATTAATGAAAAACTTACCAATTCAGCTCATATAGTAGAGATATACCCTCCCTATACTTGTATTCTTACTTTTGTTTCCCGTTTGTGAGAAAAGCGGGGGTGCACTCACATTACGATTTTTTCTAATTGTAATATCAGGTAATTACACGAGTGTCCGCTACGCCTTCTTTTCTAGGGTTTTTTGTGTCTCCTTTTCTACCAATTCGTTCGCGACTACAAGTTTTACGGTCACGAGTCGATTATGGGACAGCCGTGGGCTGGCTGGCCTCTGTCCGCGGGAAAACGCAATTCGAACCAATTAATAAATTTACAGGTTAACGGGCACGAAGTTCCACTTACAGAACCTCCGCACCTTGCAGTTTACGAGTTGGGATCATTAATCGAGCATAATTGCAAAGCAAACTGTTCGAAAAGTTTCACGGATGAAGGTGGTTTGATTATTCACACAGCGACGCCTATAGCAAAAGGTAAATTGCCATTTATTTAAATAATTTCAATACAAGATGTCCCAAACCTGCGATCTTAGCAATCTTTAATTATTTATAACTCACGTCAATGTCAACAGTTTTCGATGAAAATTTTAAAACTCATCTATGTTAATACCCTTCCAGAAGTAGGATAAACGCGTTTTCTTTATTGGCAGAAATGATCCCTCCCTATTGCTCAATTTCCAGTGCTCTTGCGTTTTAATAATATCCCGATTTTTATATACGATTTTCCTTTTTCGCGGTGATAAATAACAAGTTGACGTACATTAAACGAGGTATTATTCCCTTTACGTGACATAATATGTGCAACACGAACAAGATTTGAAGTCAAACTAATTCTATGAAATAGTGCTTACATCATATATTTACAAACATTGCCATCAAGCACTTAAACTACAAAGCGTATGGAATGTCCGAATATTTTTGCGACGTCGAGATTAAGCACTAGTTCATTTAATATCAATTAACAATAAAATTATACAAATTATGTAAATAAAACTTATGTTTGTAGAATGTAAAGTAAGTGTTCCGACTTATTAAAAAATTATAAATTCATTAATTCAACAAACAGTAAAGATACGGAGTAAAAATTTCTCAAATACGATGGTGTCCGAATACACACTGTACGCGTCATCGCTTTTCCAGCCTTCCAAACATTTTTCAAACACTGAAGGAGGTGTAGCTTTCTACTTCTTCCACGATTTCTTTTTTATAGCTTCAATGAATTCAAAACGCTTTTCTCGAAATGGTAGTTTGAATTATAAAGTGACACAGAACTATGTTTGTCCAATACATGATCTGTGAAATTTGTTGAGTTTTTCCTTTCAAAATTTAAATAATTGGGTTTGTTATTATGTTCTATGTTTCAGGAGATCATATTTCCATCTGCTACACAGATGCATTATGGGGTACTGTAAATAGGAATCACTATCTCTACCATACAAAATTTTTTTATTGCAACTGCGACAGATGCAAGGACCCTTCTGAATTCGGCGTAATGTTTAACGCTTTGAAATGCAATAAAATGTAAGATACTAAGTGACTTTTGGAACTATTGTTTAATTATACAGGCTGTTTAATTAAACAGGCAAAAAATATTACATATGGAATTTGATTGACATTAAGAGTAGTTCCTTTTCAAGGTTATTTTTTCTTTTTTTGGTGGTTTCAAGGTCATCGATGCAGATTGGCATATGAATGCATATTTATTTTATTGCATTATATAGTTGACGTTACAATATATTCAGACGTGTATATTGACTTGACCTGAAAATAATATTATATGTATATGTCTCAGTGTATTTTAATTTCAGAAATAAAAAAATGAACTTGTATGCAATTGATTTTGAAAACACGGAAAAAAGAACACTGAGAAAGAATTATAGTTGCATAATATTCTCTCTCGCTTATGCGTTATCAAAACGTTTAAGACAGAAACAGAAAAGTTGGTCATTGATAGTGAAATTTATCAAACGTTTTACAAATAATTAATTAGTAATTTATGGAAAATAAAAATTGTTTACCTAAATTACAAGACATAGGAAGCAAGCGTAAATATTTTTCTGTCTTTAATCATTTTAATCAGTTCAAACTGATGTATCAACAATCTTAGTTTCTTTTAATATTTTGACCGTTTGAAATTATACCTACTCATTTTTGCCATAAATGCATAAAATGCGCAGTCTAGTTATCAGTTAACTAATTGTCGATTTATTTGTAGAGGTTGTTCTGGATACGTTTTGCCAAAAACATTCCTCGGAACAGAACCAAAACCTTACATATGTGGAACGTGTAAATCATCGATGAACCATGAAGAGGTGGAACAGATTTTGGAAAGGGTTGGCATAGAACTTTCGAGAACAAAGAAAAATGACATCGTCGCGTGCCACGAATTTCTACAACGTTATAGGGACACTCTGCACCCTAATCATTTTTACAATGTCGACATTATTATTGCTTTGTTTCAAATGATTGGGCAACAAGGTGCAGAAACGATTACTGATAATCTTCTGATGGAAAAAATCGAACTATGCAAGAAGCTTGACAATTTACTCCGAATCATCGCACCTGGTAACTTAACACTCTTATGATATCTAATTAGAATAGCCACCATTGCTGTGAATCTGTCGTTCCTCGCAAAAAGTATTAGTACTACACTGCGGATCTTCATGAAAAATATTAATTATCTGCATTAATTGCAAGATGTAATTGTTACGAATTCAATTATTACAAATAGTGATCGGATTGATACCAAATCGATACTTGTCGATATCAGTCTGCAAAATTTGATAGTATCTAAGATGTAGGTATCATAAGTATCGATACCTTTTCGATACCTTAAAAAAGCATCGATACCGGTTTGATACCTTACAAAGGTACTAATAAAATAAAATATTAATCCATGAGAATTTTAATACCTTTATACCTTTCTTTTTATCTGATATTAAAAGTTATTAACATAATAATAGCAATAATATTAAACTAAAGTTTTCATTTTTCACCTTCAAACTATGCAAGTAATGCATTACAATTTTTATCGAATTAGAGCTGCTTAACTAAAAATATACATATTTAATTGGAAATACGATATTCGGATGACCGAAAATTTACAAGAAGGAATATTCATATGTTTCAATTATATGTATATGATTTCATTTCAAAATTTGGAATAATGAAATGACAGGCAATTGTTATAAAGGTGTTAGTGTTTATGTTCGTGCAAATATCCATAGTTATGCATACTTTTTTAACTTTGAATAATTTTTTCTTTATTTATTTCCTACAAGGTACAACATATTTGGAGTCCAAGTACTTTATTAACCCTTTGACTACTGTTGGCGCCTATTGGCGTCGGACACATGTTGGCTTCCTGGTGCTGTAGGCGCCAATAGGCGTCCAAATCAAATTTCGCCTGTTTCGCCGTTTATTATTAAATTCGATTATTAAATATTGTAAAAAAGAATCTTAAAATCAATGTTCACTTCGAGCAATGTTGGTTTAATGTAATAGAATACGGTATATTGAATATTTTAATATATTTCCTCGGAAATACGTGTCTGACGAAAAACTTCGCCGTGCTTAGTGGACGTCGCAAGTGAATTCGTACGGTACCGTACGGACGGTGCGTGCCAAAGTCTGCCGTAACCAAAGGGTTAATTGTCTGAAACCTATCGAAAATGACTGAAAATCTGTTATAATTAAATTTAAAGTTAGCAGTTATTGTCGGTATAGGGTTGTGGTAATTGTACTATTTTCCTAGTCGTTGTTAAAAATACGGCGACTAAATGCTGTTAAGGTTCTCTATAAAATACACGTAAAAAGACAAGTAGCGTGCAGTACCACAGGTAGTGGAAAATCTTGATTAGATGACCGAGATGGTACACATCGACAAGTCTGCTACAAACCCAAGTATTAAACGAGTATAGATACTTTTGTCAAGTATGAAACAGGTATTGATAGCTCTACTGACGTATCAAATAAATATCGATACATCCGATCGAGTACTTTGGTATTAAATTGTTCGAATATCGTCAATGGTATCAGTATTGATTCGATCACTAATTACATGAACATTTTATTAATTCTACAAGTCAATTATGTATATCACAGACCTAAATCATGTTTAAATATGTTATTATCAGCTGAAAATCGACTTCGAGGGCTTCTTCTTTTCGAGATTCACGTAGCCCTTGCAGAATTTACGAAGAGGCACATAGAAGAAGACACTTTAATGTTACTAATGGTAAGCGTTTTACTATACCATAGACGAATAAATTATATTTTAGTTAAAAAATCAACCTGGTTGTTATATGCACATCTATGTATACTCTTTCTAGAGTATTTCCCAATAGTACTTGCAACATAACTTTGTGATTTTCAAGAGATCGTTTATTACACCATCGGAAGCAGTGTACAGGAAATGTGTATTCAGGAAAAGTCGCTACGCAAGAAGTGGAATGGCGACGTACGCGCAAGGGAGTCTTGCACAGTGGCGTGGTGGAATTCTGGATGAACATTATAGTTCTGAAATGTGTTTGCAACGCATCGTCGAGTCTTTGTCTAATCATAGATAGATGCACCATGTGACTGTACCGGACTCCTGGCGCATGCTTCACTCATCCCACTCTTACTATAATACTATAGTGCTTACATAGTTTAAAGAATATCTTATTCTAAGATAGACCTAATTGTATTACATAATTTAAACAAATATTATTAATTCATATAAATTAAAATATTAGTGTAAAATTTAATTTTAAATAGACGAGGATACCATTATCGTACGTTGTTTCTGTTATTTCTCTTCATCTTTTTACAGGAATCAAAGAAGTGTTTACTTGAATCTTATGAACTATTGAAATATGAACCGAAAGTACTACCAGAAGGAATGATTGCGTACCAAATTAATTACAACTTAGAAAAAATGAATGCAGTTTTAGAACATCTTAATATCAAATCCTGAAACAACAATTCACAGCAATCTAAGAATAATTTAAATTCTTATGCCACTTTCTATACATTTATTTACATCGTTTAGAGTCCGGACAAAGGTATGAGAAAATACCTTTTGGTTTGAAACGATCACAATTTTCAAATTGAAATAATGAGTCATAATAGATCACTATGTATGTTTAAATCAATACTATTAAAAGATTGTTACAAATATAAGCGTTCTACATATATCTTATATTATACATACGTATTATACAATTCCCAATAGAATTTTATTTTGGGTGATTGCAGCAAAACATTAAACATATTGAAATGTATTTGTAAATTGATCTTTCCTATAAAGTAATTTTAAAACTGATTCTTATTTCAGGAACTTTGACACAAATATAGATCAGAAAAATAAAATCGTAGAAATAATTGATATAAGAAGAATGTTCTTAAAGATCGTATTATTATGATTGTAAGGATATAAAATGATGTTCCAATTAATAAATTATAAATCAGTTTTAAGAAATGGCTTTCTACTTCTTTTTCTCGTTCACAGTTACCGTTGCTCCTCTATATGTATAAGTTGTCGCTCTTGACTTTCCAATAACTGATTACTCTCAATTGTATGCTCGTATGCTCATTCTAAACATTACGAAAATTCTTACCCGTTTGTTTATTCATATAAAGTTTTCATTTTATAAAATTAGTGAGAAAAGTTAAATTGTCTTTAGGTGTTGATATGGAATCAAAAAAACAGCATTTTGTTTTTTATTATTTTTATTATTAAAAAGGTAAGAACACTGTTCATGTAAGTAGAAAAGTGTGTAACATGTATAGAGAAACTGATGTTTCTATTTGAATGCTGTTTCTAATTTTTTGGTGGAAGACCTAAGAAACAATTGCACAGAATCGCATAAAAACTTTTACAAATGAGCTTTGAAATGTCGGCTGTCAAAAAATATGGTGACAATACCGTGTAAAAATAAATTGACTTTTTAAAAGTAAACTAAATAATTGAACATACAACCCGCTATATCAACGATGTATCATAATTATAATATTTTTAGTTTTCCAATTTTGTTACATTAACAATTCACAAAAATTTTGTTCGAAATCTATCTCCCATTATCTCCAAATATAATTATATTGCACTACGTTTATTTCTAATAATAATTTACATAACTTACCGTACAGTAATCATAAGTCACTTCTCTAATAAAATACACTTCTGGAAACTCATTTGACGAATGTGAGTAGTATTCGGTCTAACTATCTTTGGAAATTTAATCGATATCTTTTAAGAACCTCAAGATAATTGACCACGTCTCTTATACCGATACAAATTTGTCGATGAAACAAATACCAAATCTTCTTTGAATATTAGGAAAAAGAAGAAAAAAAGTTCTGGAATCATTATTATGTATGGCTATCTCGCAGTAAGTGCGACAATAATTAACGCATTGTGACGACTACCTCCGCCATTCGCCAACAGATGGATTCCTTCCCGGCTAGTACCTAAAAAACGTCCCGATTTGTATATATCGAAACCGTCCTTACCCTTATCTCTGTCTAAGGCAGGGCCCGCTAGAACGCCTTACTGGCGAGTCCCCTAGCGGGTCCGGGACGAAACAGTCTGCCCTCTCTTTTCCCGCTCCTCGCTCCTCCAAAATTCCAATTTTCACAGCGCGCCACAGAAGTATACCAAACTGAATAAGAATTTTGTGTCGCTTACCCAGTACAACGGAGTGTAAGTAATATTATTTCTACTTTTACCTATACTAATTTTCTAACAAATAGATTCAAAGGGCAACAACAACTTAACCGAAGTAACATAATCTAATACATCTTCCTTCGAGATTATTGTGTAAAAGTAAATTGTTTAGATTCAGTCACAGTAGAATCACAAAAGCACCTACAATAAGCCTCGGATAAATATGTATACATGATATTCTCAAAGTCCTATATGTTATATCTCAAAGTTCATTTAAAGTGACTCTTTTCTTAACGCAAATGCATTCTGTAGGTTTGTTTATGAATTATTAATGAAAAACACTGACCAATGAAAGGCGAAACGAGCTGCACGACGTAGCTGAACTAATGGGCGGAATTGGACTTCACCCGCAAAATAGCAACTGCGTCACGCCTGTGGCAAAGCCGAAATTCATTCACTGTACTCGCCCTTTGATTGGTTCATATTTTTCATTAATAATAAAGTTGATTATTGCATTTCCACCATGGACAGAGATACTCCAAATGACTTCAGGAACCATTCATTTCTCGATTGCAAGTAACTTTTGAGAGACCCTTAATATGTATATGGTATCGAAACCGTTCCAACTAAAAGTCACTTCTTTCGTCATTCTGTCGCGGAGCATAGTCGTCGCAAAAAAATGGGAAAAAAATCGTGATATCGAAGCGAATCCTTCTATATTCCATAAATAAGTATCAACTACATTGTATGTTTCGGTACAAAAGATTGTTGTCTTTGCAGCGTGGAGAGTATTCGTACGTATTCGTTCACAAACGTTCCGCGGAAACGAAAGGAAGGAAACTATGCGATAAGAATGGTGCTTTTCCAGCATTCCGTGCCGACGTACGACTGATTATATTTGCAACACATTTACTGGTCTTGTGGAGCTCCCTGTTTCTGTATATATAGATAAATCGCCATCTTGCGCGAAAGAAACCGTAAAAATATGCCAGATGACATTTCATGAAATACTTCGCTACGTGCTACTTATTATATTCGTTTCTTACATAGTTATATCTGTAAATAGCAAATAAATAAATATCCGGCTACTCTCGTAGATCGCATAACACTGTTCGGTCTTTTGTAGTGTCACGGTCTCCGTAGTTCTCATAGCGTCGCGATGCCCATGGCGTCACAACCTTTGTCGCGCAGGCAGTAACGTTACGTTACGTTAGCAGTTACGTTACTAAGTACATATATCGTTACGTCGCGCTCACTATTGTGTCATAGTCTCTATATCGTTGTACTCGTTGTAGCACTCGTCATGGTGTCGCCCTATTAGTGTTGTTGTGGATTTCCTGAAATGTCCTGTAATTTCATCCATAACGTCACGGATAAAGTCACGTGACATTTGAATAAATTTACAGCGACAATGGTCTTTATACTGTCATAGCTGCATAATGTCACGCTTATGTTAACGTTGCAGACACGATACTGTCGCGGTCATCGTTATGACATAAACTGTATACCGCAGCGGTTTCCGTAACGTGACACTTGCGTTAATGTCGTGGTTATTATACCGTCGTGATTACCATTACGTCACATTCTCTACACCGTTGTAGTCTCTATAACAACACAATACCCTAGCATTACATTTATTATAGCATCGTAATTGCTTTCACATCAAAGCCTTCATAGCGTTGTATAGTCATTATGTCCCGGACATATCGACGCTCTATCCATAACTCCTGGCTTTCGTATCATCACGATCGTCGTAACGTCACGGCCTACATAGTATTGCGATCAATGCGATTTTTGTAGTATCGCAGAACTCATGACGTCGCCATCTCAATCGTTGTTCTTATACCGTTACGATCAACTGGACGTTACACGCTCCACAACGTTGCGATCACTATAGCGTTACTCATATCATAAAGGTGCGGTCTCAATAGTCTCAATATGGTACCACCGCGGTGTCTGAAGCATTACCTTGGCGATAACTTTGCTGTCACTGTAGCGCGTAATTGCCTTTACGTCATCGACCCAGTAGTGTCGCGATTACTGCAATTTCCACAGTGTCCAAGTTCCCATAATGTCACAAACTCCGCGGTGGTCTCTATACCGCTGCGTTCACCATACTTCGCGATCACACTAACATCGCATTTGCCGTTACGTTAAATTCGCTAAATGACGCTTGTCTCTGTATATTACCAATCACCGATACATGAGCCATTCACTGCACAAATTGATTAACTCCATAAAATAAAAATTGGAATAACACCATGAAGTAATGTATATTATTTTCTAAAATTCTCTTCATAACTTTCATCTAACGTTATATAAATTTATAAGAAAAAATAGGCAAAAGGTAATCGTTAGTAATGTTACCATTTTTATGTTACTGGCAGAGTTAATAATTGATTCGGCAAGTGAAAATATTAGTAAATTTAATTTTAGTGTTTAAAATTTTAAGTTTACAACACAGAAAAAGATAATTATGAGATATTTTTATCACAGATTTTTCATAAAAATGTATATTAATGGTTCTGTTATAATATATTATTATTTGTTAAAACCACTGACAAATTGAAATAATTATTTATAACAATTCGAATCAAAATGCGATCTGAAAGTGATGTTGAAAAGGCTGAAAAATATGTAGTCTTGTAAGACTGGCAAACTACACAGTAAAAGTTCAAATACACCAAATTAAACTTTATTCTTGATTAGAATTAATTTTACTTCACAGTAGAAGTTAAAATATAGCAAATTAAACTTTATTCTTAGTAATAATTAATTTGACTTCAATAATACTTAATTCTGCGATGACTAGATTGTGACTGAC
Source organism: Augochlora pura (assembly GCF_028453695.1). Lineage (NCBI taxonomy): Eukaryota > Metazoa > Arthropoda > Insecta > Hymenoptera > Halictidae > Augochlora > Augochlora pura. Next base: position 30,879,964 of record NC_135778.1, on the reverse strand, counting down.
TAATTTCTTTTACTTAAATTCTGACAAGACGGTACTAAAAAATTCACCGTTATCATTTATGGTTTGGTCGTACATTTCGAAATAAATCATTTATCATTTAGTGGTCAACAAATGTTTGTCGTGTAATAGAATTAATCTTAATTATCGGGAAAAGTTATTGTAAATATAAAAAGTTATCACTACACCAAGCACATTGACACTAAAACTTAATTTAAAAAAAAAAATGGAGTTAATCGATTCGTGCAGTAAACGGCTCACATTATAGTTTTTGTACCGTAGGAGTCACTGTACCGTTCGCTATAATGTCGCGATCGTCATATCGTCACGGTCTCGATGCTGTCGGTGAAAGCTGTTACGTTGGAATCTTTATATTACCGCGGTCAGTATAGCATGTGCCATATCATGATCCTCGCAACGTTGTGATCTCAATACCGTAGCAATTGCCGCAGTGTCACGGTCTCTGTACCATTGCGATCTCCGCAGCACCACGATCACCGTTACGTCACAGCCTTACGCTTGGCATAACGTCGCAATCTCCGCAACGTTGTGCTTACCGTAATGTCTTCGTCACTGTAATGTCACGGCCTCTATAGCATCGCGTTCGCCGCCCACAAGGAGACCCCCGGTTTCCTGTTTCATTTTTCATTTTTCCTTCCTTTCTCGTTACCATTATACTTATGCGATAAGCATGGAAATGTTAATGTGTTCGGTGTCTAGTCTTTGTATGTGATATTATATTTGCAATGCTGCCGTTACTTTCATTATTGGGTGTTGGTTCGTACTGTTTTTGTCGTTGCCTTTTCGTTTTTCGTTTTTGTGTTTTCTTACGAAGAGTGGATCCCCTCAATGTGAATAAAGTTTCGTTCTACTTTCTGGTTGTATTTAATGAGAATGTTCGATGCCATAAGTAAAATAAATCGATATTTCGTGAATCGCGTTGACCGTTTGCGTTTCTCTTCAGCGGGTAACGGATACTAATAATCTTTCTGGTTTTCATTGATCCGTATACTTACAATGTTCGCTAGTCGGTTTGTCTACAGTAGTGCTTCGAAAGACGCACGAGCTTTCCGACTTGCTGTTGGAAAGTCCATTTGTTCCCCGCAACTTAGTCACTAGACACCCTGGAATTGAAGCATAATTTTGATACATCAGGACAAAATAGCCAGATATCGCCGCGCAAGAGATAATTAGTTAGTTAGTTAATTAATTAACTATAATATACATCATAATTGACATACAAGAGTTTTTATCTAGCAGATTACGTCGATAAGAAATAAACTCTTGGATGACAGTCTCTGGATCAATTTTGATCCATCGCTACACGGTGATAATTCGATGTTATTGTTTTGTTGAATCTAGAAATTAATGCGTATTAAAAGTTCACTTATATATCATGTTCAATACAATTTAGAAATAATTAAAAGACAATTAGACGCTCACTACAGAAATTGACTAATAAATTCTGAATCTCCGTGTAACACGGAATGATGCAATCTGAATTCGACCATCACTTAGTTTTAATAATTCTGATACCTTCTTTGAAGATAATATTGAATTTCATCAAACTGTACGTATTAACTGTATTTTTGCGGTTCGTGAGTCAAACAGATGCATACAAGTCTGAAGTGCAGACGATTTTCCAGCCCTTTTATATAAAATTACTTTGTATGCAAGGGTCCACGATGAGAAACCTCTGAAATTCTCTTCTGAGCATTGTCGTCTAGCTGCTACTCAGTTGCAGCCGCACAACACCCATCACGTGAATGTTCTATTTACAGTTTGTGTCAGTTCACGTCGAACGTAGTATAACCGAAGGTGGTGGCCAGAGTGCACAGCGACGCATTGATTCCAGAGACTCGAATGGTAACTTCCGAAGCACTACTGCACTTAATTTCTAGAATACTTCACCCTTTTCTGCTAAAGTTTAAATCTTTTCCTTGAAAACGCTGCTGATTGTGGTCTATCTTCGTTTTTATTCGCTCTTAAACAAAATATACAATTGTTTGGTAAGACTTAACACTTTCATTGGTAATACTTCTATTTCATGTTACAATGACTATTTCTCCAAACACAGCGTTGCAATATCGTCGAAAACAATGAGCGTGTTAAGTGAAACGAATGATTTGTAATCGGTAAAATTTCGAAATGAAAAGATCGATTGGAATGTCCAACTCGGGTTCGATTCAAGTTCACCTTGCTTCTTTTCATACATCTATCAACCATTTTATTTCTTGGTGCTTAATTACCTCCTTGAAATGATCTGAAGTCTGGGCAAGTCTACGTCGAAAATCGCTGTTCTACTTTCCGTTCGAGTGTTCAATACATTAAAATCCTTTTCTAGGAACATCTTTGCCTCGAGTAAAATCGTCGTCATCACTTAGATGTGCACGAACGTTCGCGTTTAGCAACAATCCTGGGTTCTAAAGTTACTTAACACTTGAGCTACCCTTTCTTAAAGTTCGCAGCGGCGCAGTCTCGAATGCAATAGAATACCGTTTTACGCGGCCAAAATATCTTTACCACTATTTTAATGTTGAAATATGAAATATGCATTAGCATTTTGGAAATAGAGGTAATTTCCATTTCTGATAAAAAAAATCCCTTTTCGAAACTTTTTATATTGATATGTGATGGAAATGTAGATACCAACGAATTTTGTTGTAAAGTTTTTGTTACCAGAAAATGGCTAATACTAAGGATTTAGAAGTATGGAGAAGTTATTAGAAATTGAAACTTCAGAAATTCGATTTTGGCCGCTATGCAGCGTTTTTTGTATTCTTGCATTGCATTTTTCCTGTGTCTTGCTAACAGGTAATAATTTCCTTTTTCTGACAAACAGTAACGAACGACGCTTGCCACGTGTTGTCATTTCACATGATCCGATTGTAACCGCTACGAACTCTTCGAACGAGCGAATAATTCGCCGTGAACCGCGTTATTCTGAAAATACCTCAAAATCTCAAGTAACTTGGTTATTTCCGAACCCGGGTGTCTGAAATAATGAATCGGTACTCGTTATTAATCGCAGTGGTGTGTTTGTGATACATGCAAACGGGCCTTCGAACGTAAACTTCCCTTGTACAATTAAATACGTTGTGTCGATAATAATTTGAGTGCGTGTGTCGATCAATTTCACCGCGGAACGGATAGAAATATGTCAACCCTCCATACTCTAGTTAATATATATTTATATGCGCATCTAAATTCAGTAACTGATCAAATGTAACAATAATTCGATAGAAGAATGCGAAGCGCTCGTTAACGACGGGCGCGTCGGTGTGTTGTCCGATAGCGAATTTCAAACGGAATTCAATCGCGTAAATCAGCGTTATCGGTACTTGACAAGCGAATCACATTTATTCTCGCCGATTATGAGCCCGGTACCTGATCGAATACAACGATAATTGAACAAGAATGCGAGGTGCCCCGAATTTTGAACGAACCAATTCGAATAAATTGACGCCGATGGTTATTTCACAAGCGGATTTTTCGCACAGTTACGGATTATACATGGTGTTCCAGAATTAATATACGCCAGGAAAAGATTCCTGAGATGATTTGAATTCACTTTTTCTTCAACGACAATATTCTCTGTAGCTTCGTGAACGAGTTATTTACGAAAAACCAATCAGAAAGCGAGTACATACAGCAGACAAATCATGAACGTGACTGTGCAACTGCGGGTTACTTTCCCGTGCACAGTAGTCGACAATTCCGAAAATATGGTGATAATTCGTTTTCTATGCAAACATTATTTCGAACAATTTTTGTAGCAATAGTGAAATACATTGATCGATTAAAATATAGCTTTAAAATAACTGTAATATAACTATTTAAGAAAACTTTAATTTCCATATATTGCTATTTTTATGTATAATCCTTAATTCAATTATTCGATTCTGTAAGTAGCTAATATTATAATAAGAGAAAAGAGAAAAATACAAATTTTAAATCTAATTGTTAATTCTTGTTACTTATAATTGGCGTACAAGTCCCACTGAATTTTGTCCTCCTACAATTAAACATAAATGTGAACGTTATAGTAGAAGAAAGTTGTAACGTTTTGCAAAGATCTGACAAATACGACTACAAAGTTGTAATAACTTTTTCCTTATTTTGCCGTGTAGAAACGATTTTTGATTTGCTCAAATGTTATCGTATGGAGTACAGATTCTATTAAATGCAGTAAGTAAATTACTTTAAATTATAAATATAAAAAAAAAATACAAATTTTAACACTAATCCTTCGAATTCCATTGAAGTTCTGTTTTCTGATTAAAAGCTGACGTAAATACGAACATTACAGTATAAATTAAATTTGCAACATTCTGCAACCATGTGACTTTTAATTTGTCCCCAAATGTCACGTTTTGGGGATTTCACATTAATTGATAATTTGGTCACGGTACAGAATTCTTTCGCTGAAGCCTGTAAAGTCTCAGCAAGATTCTTCCAATTGGTCATTATCGCGCTGTAGTGTTTTGAAACAAAGAGAAAATGCAACGCACCACATGACCATTATTCGGTATTTATCGGTTAACTGTACTCGCTCTTTGATCGTTCCATATTTTTCGTTAATAACTTGTTGAAAAAACCACGTAGAACATTCTCGCTGAGGAAAAGTTGCTTTTTCTAGACTTAAAACCAGTTTGGGCAGTCTATATCCAGTAATATATATAATATATATCGAGTAAATCTAACAATTTGATAAGAATGCGATGCAGTCGATCGTGGTAACGTCGGGGCAACTTCGAACTCACATTCTAATAAATCATACGTATAACTTAGTGATCGATCAAACGCGGCCATAAGTCGGTAAGAATGCAAAACGTACCGTCGGTCGATGGCGAATTTCAACCGGAAGCCAACTGAACAAATCAGTGCTGGTAGCGAATTATTCTAACAAATTCGAAATTCAGCAATCGATCAAATGTAACAATCATTCGAATGGGACCGAACAAGTTGATGGTATCTTACAAACGGATAACTCCTACGAGCTTTGTAACCGATCAAACAAGCAATGTAACGATAACTTGATTTCGATCTCATATTCTGACGAATTCGCAGATCCAGTGACCGATTGAATAGCAGGGTTACCATCTAACCTCTTTTTGGATGCCATGTTCTCCTTTTTCTTATTTTGTTCTCCTACTTTCCAAGAATTTTCAGAAATGTCTTCGTTTTTCTGTTGTCCATTTAGGAAAAAATATCCTATATTTTAATGGCAGATTCTAAGAGAATTTTATTTCGAAGAAAGTCGTCCGGTAACCCCGTCAATGGGCAACGAAGAATTCGGTAAGAAAGAAAAATGTTCCGCCAGCAACGACGGTCTCGAAACAGGATCCAATCGATTAAATAATCGTCAACGGTATTTTACAAGCGGATTACTCTTATGATTATGATGAGACATACCGACGAGGACATTATCACTCCCCTCCGACATCCAAGTCTCGTTCTACTCCGTGTCATGAAATTTCCTCCTTCGACAGCGATTGAAAACCACGCACGGTTCTCAATCAAACAAAGAGTCCGCGTTTCCTTCTCTATTTAAACATAAATTACATATTTACAATCGCGAAGCGGCCTTCAATAGCACCCGACGACAGCGCTGCGATCGCTCGGTCCGCTTTGTTCATGCTTTTACGTGCGATCAAGTTTCTCGCCGGTTTCTTCCGCTGTTCGATCGATCATGTTCTAATCGGACTGGTTGGCACAGGCGAGCAATCGCAACGGAGCGTAAGCTTGGTCAATGTTTTCGACCTTTCCAGGATCGTCTCATGCATACCTATGCAGAAATCACTCTAAAAGTCATCCAGCAATTTTCGCATATCGATTCAAGATCCTAATCAGCGTTCCTGGTGAACAAAGTATATCAGCTACGCAAACAGATCGAATCTTTCCGAACGTGGTCTGTTTTTTCTCGCGGATCTACGTCGGAACGTTGGCTTTTGGGTGACTCTTTCTATTAACAAAGGGAACAGACACATGGTGGATCTACGGAGATCCTACCAAGAACGACGGATTTCGGAGCCGCGCGGACATTACCGATGAGACAGCACCAAAACATAATCAACTTTCAGTCTTGGGCGCGCAATCCGCCCACGAAAACACATTTCGTTTTATCGTTGGAGAACGGCTGATCCGCCGATACATACATTCGCAAACGTTTGCCTATCGGTTACGCATTGAACTCAACAACGAATAATCAACAAACCTCTCTCTATTCAAGCTATTGTACAGCGTGCAGTAACAACATGTTCCGTAGCGGTGGTCTTAAATGGATTCTTCGGATCGACGAATAATAGTATCGTGTTAAAATCGTTGTGAAAACATGAAACACGATCTACTAATTAATAATGACTTCATTAATATTCGAACACTTTCTAAAAAGCAATAATTTTCTTAAAATAAAATGATTTGAATTTTTTTAGATGATGGAGGGACTTGTATACAAGGTAATTACTAAACTACGTTGTTACAATTTTGCTATTATCTGGAGTAACAAGATATGTTTAAAAAAAACTCGTTCTTTAATCTTTTCATCTGAGCCTGTAACGAAAAATTAAGAAATACATTTTGAAGTTGAAAATACGTTTAGACATGTTTATATCCACTCGCGACTGCCGTAGTGTGTATGTTTGCGCTATGATACGCTTATCACGACAATAGAAAATTTCAAGGGTGTTACTTCTACGAGTCTCCTGATCACAACAACCCAGAACATGGAACCAGACCTCTCACCGACAAGTAATCTATCTGGATAACAAAACTACTGCTAAAAGTTTCGTTTCCAATTACAAAATATTAACGATTAACAACATAACAACCTCAGACCGGCCTTTATTAAACCCGTCACAAAGAATAATTCTATATAGTGTCTCCCCTACCATACCCCACAGTTTTATCGAAAAATATCTAATGAACGACCACATCAGACTGACATCTAAACTTTCCTTTTTACGAGCTGGAATTCACGAGATTGGTTTTCCCCATGTAATGAGTTTTAAGAGGCAAATCTATATTAATCCAGACGATGTGTCTAAGATACCCGATACGTTTTCAATTACCCACGAAGACACACAATACAGAATATTTGTATTTACCGACAAAGTGAGCTGTTTCCTATGCAAGCAAGAATTTGCTTGCAAAATTTGCATTAGTGCTAAATCCAACTAACAGTAACCAACCATCAGAACAACCAACATACGCACCTAACTCTCAAGAATCTAAAAGGATCCCAAACGGAATTTCTACTAAAACTGGAAACAAAGAAAATAACGAAACCCTCAGCAACAACGCCACTGAATGCATGGACTACTCTATTACAACCACCGAATCACCCTACGAATCAAGTAATACTGAAACCTCTACCCTCTAAAAAATACCACTATCAAACTCTTCGGAGATCCAGACCACTAATGAACTTAAACCTATAACCACAAGTCTAAACGCCGAAGACTCTTTCCCGGCCTTGGACTCGATTGCATCAACCAACCTGAAGAAAAAAACCGAAGCGTATACGATCACCGACTAGAATCATAGAAGGAATAGAGAATATTCTAAGCCCAGCTAAATCTATTTTGAAAGATTTCAGTAATAACTTCCCCCTCACCTTCACTCAACTGAAGTTTTTTGGAGACTTCAATCGGTAACGACAACCCAAATGGCATCGCCGCGGAATACACTCCTGATACAAAAGCCTTAAGCCTTATGCTTAAAGCAATCCACCCCATACTCCAAGACTCGAGCATGAAAAATAGACTCCATTGTCTGATAAAAAAAGTTAGAACCCGACCTGTCAACCACTGTGGCTCTACAATCTATACTTAGCAACGAAACCCCAACGTCCTTTCCAACACCGTTATCACCGTTGTGACGAATCACCGTTTATCACGAATCACCGTTGCAGTCCAGAAGAAAGTATCTTAGTGTTAAATATGCAATTAAAACCGCTTCCTCTCCACAAAAGTATGCATACCATAACTATTTGAGAGAACTCAACTTAGAAATTCAGACCACAACAAAGAGATCAATCACTAGCATCCCTTCATGGTCCATCCCAAAAATCGAGACCAATACCACATTAGTGGAGCATAACCAAAAGAGAACAGTCATGTCGCGCTAAATACCTTATTCCAAGAACTGAATAACAAATTACCAACCCACATTAAAATATATACTGACGGCTCCAATACCTCAACCGGTTCTGGATATGCAGTTGTTAATAATCAAACGATCCAAAAAACCAAACTGCATCCGAAAGCACCAGCCTTCTTCTGTGAAATCAACGCAATAAAACACGCCGTGGAGAACATTTCCTCCCATCAATACAAGAATTTTACCATTTTCTGCGATTCCATAAACGCTATTACAGTTATTCAAAATCGTTGGTCCGATGACCCCATCATCCAAGAATGCCAAAAAGCATATATAGAAGCATCCCTAAGAAATAACACAGTAACAACAATCTGAATCCCCTCCCACGTCGGGATTGACGGAAACGAAAAAGCCGACAAAGCGGTCAAAGAGGCAGCTAATTCACCATCCTACATTCCATCTAACAACAACCTACCACCAGAAACTCTGACCCATATACTTAAAAAAAAACGATTGCAGACGAATGGAATAACGAATGGAAAAGTTCATCTTCCCCACGATTAGGCATACTAAAAAATAACTTTTTCAAAAAGAGCATATTTTACACTCTTCCAAGACATGATCAGGTCGTGGTTTCAAGAATAATACTAGGCCATACGAAACTTACCCACCGATACCTCGTCAGCAAAGAAGAACCACGAATTTGTGTAACATGCAACACTCCCCCGACAGTTGATTACGTCATCTTACACTGCAAAACTCGCCGCAGAGAAAGACAATGCTATAACATCAGACCTCCTCTAAATGACACACTGAAGAACAAAGAAACAATCGAGCATCTACTGCATTACTTGAAACAGTCCCAACTGTACAACAAACTTTAAATCTGCCTTGAGTCGCTAATAACCCATCTGGTGGTTGATGCGACTTTGAATGCAGAATAAAGAAGAAATTACCGATATCTACAAAACGCGACTTTTAAATTTTCATTATAGGCTGACCTAAAAAAATTAAGAAATAAGAATTTTTTAGTTTCTTTTGTCATTCCAAGTAGTAGCAAAATTTAAAAAATGCATTCTAGTTATGGTCTAACAGACTGGTCCCTCTAGCATGAAAAAAAAATTCAAGTCGGGAGATCAGGTCGGAATCAAGTTAATCGAAATAATTGTGGATTCAAAACAAACATCTACACTACTTTGTGTTTGAATTTTTTAAATCAAGATATTCATAATGTATGATCGATATTAGTATACGATACGTTAAATGTGTTTTCCTCAGAAGTTAAAATTTTAATGAACTTATACTGAAACCATTACATTTCATATTATTTTACATCACAATGAAAATGTCTGCGAATGTGTTAACAAATTGCCTTCAAAGTATACTTATGCTTACAACCCGTGCAACGGAAATTTTTGTTTGCATTTTCTTGGACTAATAATATTAGAAAATCAGTAGCCAAAATCGATAATTAAATATGAAAATATCGCCAACTTTTAATTTTATATCTTCATCGACCATAACCAAATTCATACTAATTAAAAATCTTACGTATTTTTTCATTTTAAATAAACAAAATGGTCACAATCATGGCAGCATCTTTTCAAAGTTTGACCATGTCTTAAAGTAGCCAATGTCATCAATTGTAAGTTTTTTTGATCTAAGAAATGTTTAAAACGTTATTCAAACATGTGTAAACAAATCTTGAAAATGTGGTTACAAAAGATGTTACTGTTTCTTTGTGAAAAAATACCATAAAACGTTAAACAAAAACGTAATTTACACTAGAATACAATATCTAACGGGAAATTTTGTCTATGAAAAATTGGCTCAAGGTGAATTTTACGGAAAGTATTTTTCAATAAATCTCTGTCGATCTAAAGGTGCAGAATTCATTCCTGAGCCTCCACGACGGAACATTCCGTTACATCCAGCACTTGTCGCTAATTCGTAAAACCATAGGTTTGTGTTTCCAGCACGTTGTAAGAAGGAAAGGTGTCTGCGATTGTTTCATCTCAAAATCTCTGCGACGCTGAAAGTTTACTTTCACAAGTTTAGTACCACGAAATGTTAATTTTTCCATCACTGTTCATCAATACATTACATATTTAAATTATATATTAAATACGCGTGGTACTACTACGGTAGTGTTACTGTAGTACAGGCTACGCTCCAACAATCTCTGTCTTTTTCCACTACTTCGGTTCCGTAACACTACTACTTCTACCCATGCGCATTGCTATATAACATTGGCAGTCCCGCGTGGAGCATAGAAGAGACAATGTATCGTTTCTCAAGACTCTGTCATCGATCACGCCGCGTCGCAAGTCACGACGATGTCGTGCGAGTATGCAGGGATGCTGAAGGTGCGTAGTGGGGACAAGCCACGAAGCACGTGAGAAGGGGAAAGAGCCACATTTGGCTCACGAGCGGCGAACTCGTCCCGGCCTGCCTGCTATTGTGGCTACCGCACGCATGCGCGCACGATAGAAACTCGCACCGATGGCACGATGGTTTCATAGAGCACCTAGCGGACTCTATATAAAAAGTAAATCTTTAAGATCGCAAAGATAAGGACGAAATCGAACCACTTCTCCTTTTTACACCGTGGTTTCCAGCGAAACATGAGAGACTCATCCAACTCGCACGCTCACGCCGTTTTAAAATTGTTTCAATGGTGGATGCTTCTTCGACAATCTAACATGAAAGAACCGAAAATCCTGTTTCTGGACTCGCGACGCGGATGCCAAATCAACTCTCCGTCGAAAAAACAATGATCTCCGGGAGACACGGTTCCATGTTCGCCACACCCGGTGTCCGGTAATCGAAAGATACTCGATTGTTTAATAGTTAACTGCTTCGTCCTCCTTCTCGCTTTCCCATCTGGTCGGAAATCTTAATTACTATATTTATATCGTAAAGCATTTTGTATGCGTTGCACTCGCGATCGACTGCCACTGCGTCTCGTCAAGATGTTCCCCGCTGACGTTCATATCGATCTAGTATTCGGATTTGGAGTTTTATCGTTTGCTGGATGGATTCCTCCCCCCACGAACGTTGTTTTGACAATTGAATCATGAAATTCGCTGCTTTTGCATTGTTTGCTTTTTTCCTCCTTATTTTGAAGCGGTGGCTTTTAGTAAATATTTCTATCGATAGTCGAGTTTTCATGAGCTGATTAGGAATTTGTTAACTCTTCGATTAACCGGATGCAGTTTTCGGGAAAATTTAGTTTATGGGGAATGCAAGTTATCCATTTGGCAAATGATTTTTTAAGGTAATAATTAAGTGATTCTAAACAGCTATTATTGCTGAATAAGATGTTGGAGCACAAATACGTGTTTAAACAATTATTCAAGAAATGCCTTCAACGTATTACATCACAGACAATTTTCAAATCATTTAAACAGTCTTTTTTGTTTGTAAAAGTCATATCAATTCATCAAAAAATAGCAACCCAGTCAGAGCAATACGTACAGATTTTTAAGAACAAACGTGATTTGTAATTTGTGTATAAACTCCGGATTCTGTGTACTTCTGGAAAAATTAATTAAATGAAACACAAAACAGTGACACCAATAAAAAACTGAGCAATCTGATTATATCATTTATAACTGAATAAAATTAGTCAGTTTCTTGCAACTGACACATGCTGTCTACGATTGTAATACGTAGACTGCAGACTTTTATGCATTTATAATAAAAATAAGTAGATGAAATTTCAAACAATGTAAATATTGAATGAATTTAAGAGCGTCTGTATGTAATTTTCAACTCACTGAAATTATTAAAGAAAGAACAAATCTTTGTTGCAATTAATGGATTTAAGTTTTCTTTTGCATAAAGATCTGCAATCTAGTGATATGTCACTATGTATACCAATATTCTTTGTAAGGTTACAAGTTTGATTTTACTACGTGAAATGATTAGGTCTTTAATACGCTTGATTTATGACAAAATTGAACCGCTGCATAAACATGTGTCGGCATGCATGACACGAAGTTACGATATGCCAATTAATTCGAACAACACCTCTAGGTAAGTTAGAAGCGCATAATTATTACCACCGAATGTGCAAACAAAAATTAACAATGGTGGATTTACTTTCGTTCTTTAATTGCCCCGAAAACCAAAGATGGAATTTCGAAGAGTATTGACGTAATCAGCGCGCGAAAATCGATCGGAAACGCGTGTGTTCGTTCGCGTTCGCAAGAAATGAAAATCGCCGGTGTCGAAACACTACACGTTTCGCGGAGCGAACCCGCAGTTGCATCGATCGCGGGTGGACATGCCACCATTCGCTTCAAGCCTAATATACATCGAGTATTAGGTTTACAAAACAGATACCCTACTTCATCGTAGGGTTTCAGAGGGTTGGATCGGTGGTTTTATAATGGAGAAGGATGTGGGGTTTTCGGATCGTTGGAGATGGGATACCAGGAAAATCGATGGGGCTGGGAGATACTAATTACTCCCTTAATTTGTGCCAATCAGCGATCTGCCTTTGCGGCGAGCTGCAGACTTCTCTCCAATGATTCAAAGCTGAGTCTTGACAGTCTGGTCCGCCGAATTCGAGTCGCCCGATCACCTGAAACACAAAACCGGCATCGTTGACGTCTGTCATTTTCTTTTTTTTTTTGATGAATTATAAAAATTACAGAAAATAATTGTCGCAACGTCTATACAGAGTGTACCAAGATTGTAAACCTTTGATTCTTAAGGTGATCTGAAACTACTTCTTTCATAGCGAAAATACTCGCCGTGACTTCGTTAAGGTGTAATTAAGAAAATACAGGTGTCAATCAGAAAACAACTACTACTGAAGGCCCCACCCTCTTAACTACCGCCGCGTCGCATTCACTATCAGGTCACGACGTGTCAGATCTATCGTTGGTACGCGTTTTTCATTGATAACTTGTTAACAAAGTCGTGAAGAACATTTTCGCAAAGAAAAAACTTACTTCAAATCACTTCAGGAGCCTTTTCGTTCGAGGTGTGATACTATATTTGGCAAATCTTGTATAATTATTTTAAAACTCTCTCTCTCTTTCTCCCTGAACTTCCTTGGCTATATTCGATAAATAAATTTTGGTTAAGCCTGCTGATAACAGAGTAATCTAAACTGATCCCGTTTCATAATTCAGCCTATTATATTAGAAAATATCATTGCAGTTATTACGTTAATTAATTGTGGTCGCTGATAATCCCGATATTAACGTTGCTTAATATTACGTTAATTAACATTTCTTCGACCTTAATCATTCTTTCAATGGAAATCGTTCTTAATAATTCCTTGCATGACTTCGTTTTATTTCATTCCTAGATTTCAGATTGTTTGACACAAAAAACAAACCTTGTTTTGATTTAAAAGGAATATACAACATCCAGATTTAGTAAATCGTATATGAAATCTTCATCTCGAATCTGACTCATTGTAATGGAAAGGGATTCTACAACCTTAAGGAGGTAGTTAAATGCGAATGTTTGAAAAAATCGATTCTTTGTTTTTGCATTTTCTTAAAGAATATAGCTCCACAGTTCAAAGCTCCAAACTCATGCGGCAAAGGTGTATCTTTGTGGGATCGTTACCAACAACTGACTCGAACTGGGAAATGGAATGAAATAACTTGTGCACTGTAAGATTCGCGTTAGTCCTAAGACACGCTCCCTGGTTTTCGCACCAAGTCGGCGGGGGTTAACTATTGCTCGAAGGAGAACTCGGCTCGATCTTGCAACTTACATACGTACTTTGTAGAATGTAATTTTAAATATATATTTTGCATAGTATAAATTTGGATATGTTCTTTGCATGATAGAAATTCATATATAACTTTAAAGTATTATATAACTGAAGTAAAATAAATGTAAGAAACATAGATGTTCAACCTTGTTACCTACCTCGTTCTTTGTCACACGGTCCCAATCGAGCAGCATGAATTCAAGACTGACGTTTTTCAGACCGTCCGCTCCGTTCGGAATGTCGAAAACGAAGGACTCATTGAATACCGGGCTGAGAGTGCGTCTCTTCACGCATGTTTTCTTCTTGGCGATGCGTTGATTATTGTAGAGCAGGTAGATTTTCACGTATGGGTCCGCCAAGCCAGTCACGTCCATCTTTGGCAAGTTCTGTGCCTTCAGTACGACAACCGTTAGTCGGCTGTTAATCGGTTGCCAGCAAAGAGAAACCAACAGCTCTCCTCTACCTTGCGATTGAATCTGTAACATGAATCCGGTTACCGTTGATGTTCTTTTCTCAGTTGTCGATTTCAATTCCTCGTATCATCACTCTGTCAACGCCGAAACCAGTTCATGTATAGTTAAACTACAGCCACTATAAAGTGTAAAACTGACCTGTCCTTAGTTAAAATTCGTCAAGAATTGTGAACTCAAATTAAGGTCAACGTAAGTTACACAGAAGTTACATAAGTCACAACAATAAGTTACCAAGAAGTACCAAATGCAATGTTTGGATGCATTTTGCATTTTATATATGTATATTACAAATTATCATAATACTACATTTCAAGGTTTCGATGATTAAAGATGATTTAAGAACCGGAATACATTCTGGTCATGTTTTAGTTGTTATTAAATATTTTATGAACTTAAGCCGATCAAACATCATCTTATATTCAACTAATCTAACCTTATTTTAGATTCAACTGATTTAACCTTATTTTAGATTCAACCGATTGCACCTTATTTTAGATCCATGTTATCTGACCTCATTTCATATTCAACCAATCTAACTTTATTTTATATTCAACGAATCTGATTTCGTTTTCTGATCATGCAATAGTTGTTTTTACAAATATAAATATTATTATCAAAAACTGATACTATAAACGTTACAATAAAATTATTTATTCTATAGCATCGTATAAATTTACAAAATATGAAATGTCTTGTTTTAGTATAATACTTCGACCAACCTCTACCAAGTTTTTAAGAATCTAGCACAATTGATTCATTACGTATATTGCAGTGACATTGAAATAAATGCCAAATATTTAATTGCAAATTTTATGATTTAAGTTACATTGTCCGAAAATGAAAAATTATCGGCTTGTAATGAAATATGCTGTTTTGGAATTATAAATGGGTAAATAAATAAATAACAGTAAAATATGTTTAATCGTATCTGTTGAGCGGTGTTGTATAAATTCTAAACAAACTGATACAATATAATGTTTAATTTTTAGTTGCTTTGACGTTGTTACGTGCATATAATCAATGGCTTATTTGTTATATCAATTCATGAACATGCAAATATAGTTTACAATTCTTTTATAAGTAGCGTTCAAAACTTAATGGCATTGGTCACTTACATTATCAGATTAAAAATTGAATACCTTTGAACAGTTCCGTATATTCAGAAACGCAGCTTTTATCTTATTACTTCAATAAGAATGTATAATTTATAAAACTATATAATTGTATTAGAACAATTGTAATCGTGAACCAATAAATCTCACTCAGTGATATGATCGAAACATTTTTGCAATACAATAAAGTATTAATACATTATTTCACAAAATTTGTGATTTTTATGTAGTCGCACTGGGTATCCAGCAAAAGTAGGAAAGTTTTCTATTAGAAAAATTGATAAAAAAATGTATCTAATTTACATATTTTCTAATATATTTTAACCTGTATATTTTCATTTAGTTACTTGCATTTAGGTTTTTGTTTGCATAATTTTGTGATTATGTTTTACTGTTTTTTCCTATTTTCGTTATTATAATGTCAAGAATTATATATAACACAAATTAACAAAAATTCAATATTATTTATTTCACATATGTTCTTTACTTTTCTTTTGCCATCTGCCCGTTAAAAGTACGAAGCTATTGAACCATAAATATTGAACTATTCATTCATTTATAACATTCACTACGCTATAAATGTTTACGGACTTGATTAATGTCTTTCGAAATTGTTGAATTTGGTGTAAAATTTCAAGTGACCACATCATTTTTTAATTTGATATAAAATAGTAAAGTAAAACGTCACTTCAGTCACCAATAATTTTCATTGTAGATTTTGAAAAATTAGTATAAACTGATAATAGCAGTCGAAATAATTAGATAAAATAACGATCACGAAATCTAGTAAATGAATTTAAAGCATGTACTCGACAAATATCAATCATGCGATACTTTCCTTCGATGTAAACGTCAAAAATAGAAATGAAAGTTGGTTTTGATTTATTCGGAATCGTATTTCTTTTTTAAATTTTGTGTATTTATAACAAATGAATATATTATATCTTCCAACTTCTTCGCTATTTGTAACACTGTATGCTTCTAGTATTTTCAGGATGATTGGATGATTAATTATTAGTGGGTTCTTTTTTAGATGGTTTCCGAATCAATACCGTGCTCTCATTCGCGGCTTATTCCTCACCTTCAGACTTCTGGGGCAAATTTTTCGACACAGTGATATCTCCTGGTTATCAGCATTCTCCAGACCGGATACTGACGAAAGTGCACACGTCAATTCGCCGATAATATCGTCCCGAGAGTATCTATCGAAGCTGAGCACTATGAAGTGGAGGCTGATTTTCTGTGAATCATAATAAAGAAGATTGTTTAGTAACAGATATCCCCTTCAAAAGAAACCTCATGAAAACAAGTCGAAAATAATAAGAAATTAGTATAGCACATTTTCAAATATTGTATTTTGAATATGAAGGGGTTCTAGGTTTGTCCCAAAAGTTATTATATTAAAAGTCGATTAGTCCATGTTTTCCGTTAATAACTCGTAAATAGAAGCTGTGAATTGCATCTGCGTTAAGGGAAAAGTTACTTCAAATGACCTCAGGAACCGTTTATTACCTGATTTTGAGTAACTTTTGGAATATGATGTATTTTGCTTGTACAGATTTGTAACATACTTGAAATACAATATTATTTTATACTTATAACACAGTTTCTATTTGTTGCGTAATTTGATTGCTGCTTTTAAGCAAATGTCATTAATTTTGGATTTCACAGAAATGAGTTCTTACATATTCCATGATCACTGTTAACATTCTTAGTTGCACATAGCATGATCATACTTCGTACTTTATTATATAAAAAATAATGTATAACCTTGACAAATAAAAACATTATAATAAGTTTAAATCAGTTTGTAGCGGACTTGTACTTTTTGTACAGTATATTATAATTTAAATTACCAGTGATGTTGCATAATATACTATCAGTGTTATAACATCTGAATAATAGTTGCAGTTATAAAACCAAAATGTAAAAAATTATACTGCACGTATTTCCGATGAAAACTGCATAGTTTATAGTAATTTCAATTTACAAAATTACGATTTATTCTAATAAGAAGTAGTTTATATTTCGTGTAAAATAAAAACTTTCATTTTAAATTAATAGGACTGCAGATTGTCAATTTTAAAACGATTAGTAAAAATCGACTAATGTTGTAGGCTATATATATAATATATAAATAACTACAATTTAAGTGTACAATTTTAAATAACAAGTTACTTTGGAGCTTCAATTGTAGTTATTTTTATAACAGTTAAGATTTTTAAAAATCTGATAAATCCATATCAGTCTTTTGTTCGAAAAATTGTAATAAACATGTAATTAACACCTAAGAATCACGTCTTACTATATATTCGATTTTATCTATTTTTAGACTCTTAAGTCAAACATATAAAAATTACATCAGTTTAAAAAATTTATCATACGTCTAAATTGGGTCTAACTCTAATATTATTGGCTGTAAACTTTTTCCATGCCGTTTCCGTTATACGATAATATCATATACGTTATATATGATATTACAATATTATATATCATATACGTCATATTATATTGTCTTTGACCTTGAAAATCAAATTCAAAAGGTCAAACTCTTTTTTTAATGCAATATATGGTACTTGCCGAAGGGAGCAAATGTCTGAAGGGAACTATGAGTCTCAAATCAATTCTTTATATCGAGTGTTTTAAAAATCCTGGTACAACAGGCCGGAATGTAATTCTATATGCAAAAATAAGTCGATAATGAATAGAAATCAAGCGACGTGTCTGGCCATGACAAACAAATTCTACTTCCCATCATACTAGAAGTCACGCGAACTTGACGTACAGTGGGCCGCATTAATATTCGGACACCATCGTATTTGAGAAATTTGTCCTCCATATCTTTACTGTTAGTTGAATTAATGAATTTTTAGGTTTTTAAAAAGTCATAACACTTACTTTAGATTCTAAAAACATAAGTTTTATTTACATAATTTGTATAGTTTTATTGTTAATTGATATTAAGTGAACTAGTGCTTAATTTTGACGTCAAAAAATAGTCAACAACGATACATCGTTGTTCGGTACTAAGAGGGTTAAGATGAATACTTTGCTTGATGGCAATGTTTGTAAACATATGATGTAAGCACTGTCTCATAAAATTAGTTTCACTTCAAATCTTGTTCGTGTTGCACATAGTAGCTGTGAATATGCCACGTAAAGGGAATAATACCTCGTCTAATATATACCAACTTGTTATTTATCATCGCGAAAAAAAGATATTATAAAATTTGAGCAAGACCACGGTTGCGGACATTGTACGAAGATCAAATCGTGAGAATAGAATTGAATCTATCCTTCAAAGAGATCGCCCAAGGTTACTTAACGATGGCGATAAACGTGATATTATTAGGAAAATAAAAGTAGACTCTAGTTTAAGTGCCACAAAATTGACAGCAGATTTTTTTGAGGAGATCGGTAAGAAGATTCATCCCGAAACAGTTAATTGTTAATTGTTGTCAATTAACAATAAAACTATACAAATTATGTAAATAAAACTTATGTTTGTAGAATGTAAAGTAAGTGTTCCGACTTATTGAATAACTATAAATTCATTAATTCAACAAACAGTAAAGATACGGAGTAAAAATTTCTCAAATATGATGGTGTCCGAATATTAATGCGGCCCACTGTATGTTTAAACTCAACTGTCCTCAAAACAAAACTATAAACAAAAATTTGTTTCCATTTCCTCGACTTATTACAGCATGTAGAAATACTAATCAGCTTATTGCAACACGATTTTGGAAACATTCAATATCATTTTTATATGTCATTTTTAACATCGTTTTTCATATATATAAAGAGCTTAAGACCCAAAATTTCTCTCACATCCTACTTACTTTCGATGGGTATTATACGTCTCAATAAAAAAAAAGAATTTGATCTTTTGACTTTGATCTTCAAGATGAAGGAAAATTTTGCAATCATTTTTCAGCAGATCTCCACCCATTCAGAGGTGTAAAATCATATTATAGTGATCTTGATATGTAATTTTTACATTTCCTATACATACAATTCGAAAAGCTAAAAGTCGCTCTTTACCTAAAAACGCATGCACACCGCGTCAATTAGTTTGTTGGTGAAAGCCTATCTGTTCTTAAATTTATTTATATTTTGTAAAGGGATTTCGCTTACTATTATCGACGATAAAAAAGACATTAATCATGCATATCTCTATATTTTTAATATAAATCCAGAAATAAGGTCGGATTTTAGAACATGTCTGTATTTCAGTGTCCTCTTGTATTAGACCGCATAATCAAAGCTCACTGTCTGAATCAATTTGATGAGAAAAAAAAAGATCAGGAACGTTATCACAAGAGGCATAGTAACTACAAGGAGACTTCTATAACACGGAAATATGGGATGCATAAGTGTGTATGGACAGCACAGAAATACAGGGCATGGAATCATATTTAGAAATTGTGAAAGAGCGCGCGAAATTATGGTCAGAGGCTCCCTTTTTTATTTCATTAAAAACGTTATTATATTACTCATTTTTATCATGCAAAACATATATTCAAAGCCAAAAATGTCTAAAAAATTGAAATACACTTTTAAAGACAGTTTCAGCAAAACAAAAATTGAGACATTTGTCTTAATTGGCCAAAACGGACCACCGTCAGCGGGATTAATGGGTTACTCAGCGAATATACCTGCAGCTGATCCTTCGATATCCCGAAGAACGTGAAGTCCTCGTCGTAGACCGGGTCCCTTGTATTTCTGAGGACCCTCGTCTTCACTTGATGCTGCTTATCAGGTAGCAGCTTCAATTTTACGTAAGGGTCGCTGGTCGCGTTCTGCTCCCTCGCCGGCAACCCTTTGCAGTTGACGACGGTCACGCGAAGCGCGGTCTGCTCGCTGATGTACCGCAACTTAAACATCAGCTGGCCCAGATTATCCTTGTTGTTCTTCGTCGTGTGGTTCTTCTCACGCTCCGTCTTTTCATTATTCTCAATCTCTGCTTTATCGCGCTCGTTCTCGATGCTTAGGGTCACCTCGCCCGAAGGTGTCTGGGCTGGCGTACCTAAGATCAAAATCGATAGTCATCCAGGATCTTCACCAGTTCATCTACTGATACTTTCTTTACTTAGTCGTTAAGGGTTTTGTACTAAGTATTAAAAGTAAAAGTATTATATGACGCGACCATGAATTGGCGTGATTCTACAACCACGGTTTCGTGGTTACTAACATGCAGTGGCGAAATTTAGTCTTCGCACACCTTTTAAAGTGCAAAAACTTTTTTACAATTGGGCCAAGCGATTTAAAGGACATAGCCGATTAAGATGGTCAAAACTGTCCTTAGAGTTTTCATAGAAGTGAGTTTTCCTAGAGTGTTCATTAAAATAGTGCGCCTGAAATGTTGGACGTTCATTATGCTTAAAACGAGGAGAAACTAAATGATATAATTAGTTATATGTTATGAAAACGAATGAAGTCCTCATTTTATTGAAAATAATTTTACATTTTATATACATAGTAAGTATAAGATAATTGTATACTTAATAGTGCACTAACATTTTGTTGTATGTTCAAGGGACTCAATAATTCCTTTTCAAATAACAATTCTAAAGAGACTTATTAGATCATATGAATACAAATAATTTGATGAATTATGGATATAATTGAGTCTGTTCTTGAACAATTTTTAAACAAATTTTCAGTTGTTATTCTATGATTATCAAGCCGAATAATATTTCGAAAGAAATGAAACTTTGGAAGCAGTATGTATTACTAAAGTTCAGAGATGTTCTTTATCTGCGTATTAGAGTTACTTATGCCATACTGTTTCCTGCTTCCAATTTGAAAAAATGTCCATTTAATTACCTCAATATTAAAGTGCAGAAATGAAGGAAAAAATAAATTATTAACAAACGAAAAATGATTCGTTTTTTACATTGTAAAGCAGCTCATGGACTAACCTTTTATATGTATTTAGAATTAATTGAAAGTTAATAATATTGGCTCGCTAATTATCCCTAATTATACTAAAAAAAGGGTCAAAAAATATATAGATTAATATAATATAATAATATACATGATTTAATATAGTTTCTAATACTTGATTTTCGTCTTCACATGATGGTGCCAAACACTTAAAAGATTCGAATATTTATTGTTAAAGTATTAATAGTTTTAAAAAAGAATTTAACACATTAAATGATTCAAAATATGTCAATTCTGAATAATCTAAAAGAGATTTCCCCGAGGACTTTATTTGCGTCGCTTGTAATATAATACATTCTCTAATTACTTCTCTTGAAACTGATATTATTTGGTTGTTCCATGTGAGATATTCGATTTCTAGTAGTAATTCCAAACCATAGTTTCCCATCGTGGGCGTTAAAGCCAACCGGTGGGCGATGGGGCGCTGATCAAAGGGTATAACACTGTTTCCACATTTAGCTTTCTATTTAAATATTTCAACTTTATTGTCATTTGAATTTTGTTAGTTCACACAAACGAAATATGTAAAAACTCCAAGTTTGTTATACAGAAGAATAATATTTCACGATTTATCAACATCGTCTATTAATGCTTATACAAGGTGTCCCGGAAATCGCAGTACAACAGGGTAGGGGCTGATTCTACATCAAAAAAGAAGAAAACATTTTGGTATAACATTTTTTCATCCGGTGCTCCGTTTTCGTGATAATCGACTTCAAAGTTCGTTCAACTTGTAAACGATTTAATACAATTTGCTTGTCGTGTATTTCACTGCTCTGCTTGTATCTGTCCAGGTCAGTGTTTACAAACAGTGATAATTGTGCGGTTGAAACAATAAACATTTGTTATGTATGCAGTAGCGAAGAGGACATTTTCAACAATTATTGTAGCATTGCAATAGTAAGTAGTAAAAAAGAATAAAAAATGAGTAATCAGTAGACACACTTTGTATTGTTTCAACCGTACAACTATCACTGTTTGTAAACACCGTCCCGGACAGAGAAAAAGCAAAGCAGTGAAATACACGACAAGCAAATTGTATTAACCGTAATTGTATTAATAGTAAATCTGAAATAATTTTCCCGCTGTACATACATCCGCTGCCAGAGGAGTTTCAGGCATTATTTGTATTAGATGCCATTGCACAAGATTTCAGTGCATACGAAGTTCGATCGTGCAGCATAACGTGTCGTAACCATAAGCCAATAACAAAAGTATGAAAAGAAACTAAATTGATTCTCAAAGTCCCCTATAAAAATCTTTCTTTTCTCTTCTTATCTTTGTATGTCAAAAAATATTCGATTTACTCCACCTTATTGGGTTTACATAATTACATACTCGAATAATTTTTACTTTAAAGAACTTGAAACTTGTAGCTCTCTTATGTATATTCCTACAGATTTAGTCCAGACAGCACTAAAAATTCGAGTCCCAAGATGCGCAAACTATTAGTTCAAAAGTTATTACTAGTGTTCAAAGTTGACGAATTTCAAGTGTTAGACGCTGCTGCTAGATGATAGCACAAGCAACAACGAATAGTCATTTCGATATTATAATTCGATTGTTCTAAATTTTATTGGGATACTCTTTACTTTGAGGTTAGGCTTAGAGTTAGTTGATGTTAACTTTAAGCACGTATAACTTTTGAACCAATGGTTTCCGCACCTTGGAATATAGATTTTTGCAATTTTCTCGACAAAATCTTCAGGAATATACATAAAAGAGCCTAAAATCTCTGGACCTATAAAGTGAAGTTTAATCTTCATCTTCCATACTCTTACATTATTAAACAACAATCGAAAAATGAGGGGTTCCTGAGATTGTTTGAAGTAACTTTCTCTTTCACAAAAACGTTCTTCCAGGCATTGTCAACAAGTTGTTCACGGAAGACACTGTCCATTGGGAGGCGAGCTCGTTTGACGCCAGCCGGCCGATCCAACGATCGGACAAAGCCCAATTTCGCTCATTGGCTACGCCACCTCACGCCGACCGTGCTCGCCATTTATTGGTTACAGTTTTTCGTTAACACGTTCCATGCCACGTGTACCAACTACGGTACATGCTTACATGTTTATTTAGATCGCTAAGAAGATAGTTTACAACAAATTTAGAAGTAAAGAGTTAATTTCCACCACAAGAATGAGTCGTAATAACTTCGTTTCATTGTTTTATATACGATAATTAATAATTACATATAATACATCGACTTTTAGTAAAATATCAAATAGTGTGAAGAGTCGAGTAAAAAAAGCTCGGCACAGAACGTGTTAATAACTTGAAAACAAAGTCGCGGATTGAATTTTTGTACAGGAAAAAATTGTTTCAAATGAACTCAAGAGTCCATCATTCCTCGATTACGAATGACTTTTGAGACACCCTGTATAATGCGATGAGAATATCTGCTGGCTGAGGAAATAGAAATACTGTTTAATCACTCTCATATTTTTCTCACATTAACATTTAAAACAACAATCTTTACAAAAGATGCAAAATAGGTCATTTTACTTTTATTCTGGCTACCAAAGAACTGTTGAATTGAAAAAGTGTTCCTCTTATTCAAATACCAACTTTATTATAAAAAAAAATATGAAAAGGAACTTTCCCCGCATTTTTAATAGAATAATTAATACCCCAGCATAACATACACTTGACTGGTAGATGAATTTAATACAACAGCACAAAATTCAGTGAGCCATTTGTTTTAGTACTGTGACAACGCCATTTATTGAAGATAACCTATAAACTAAGTCTAAACTAAGTCTTATAATTTAACCTATGCGTTGTTAATAATAAAGAATGAAAAATGTTGAAAATTTGAAAAAAGAATCGGAACGACAATTGAAAGGTAATTTAAAAACAAGAAAGAAGATCAGATTAGAAATATTAAAAACAAAATGAAGGGAAAAACGACAAGGGGGACTGAAATTGCAAAAAGATAGTAATAAGATAAATAAACAGGAAGAATCAGTGGAGAAAATGGTGGCCTTAAAAAGAAGAAAGAGCCACGGTACACACCAAACATTTTAGGTTAATAGCTGCAGTAGATTCTCGGAAAAGGGGACATGCAGGAAAAACTAAAAAAATGGCTTCACTCCCATTGAATTGAGTTGGAAACTTGCAAACCGAATGTGTGCGCCGAGTGGCCTAAATACCAACATCAACAGACGAGCCAAGATCGACAAAAATGAAAGGTGTGAAACGTTACATCGTCGTTGAGACACCTGGTTAAGGAGAAGCAATTCTTACCCGTACCCTGGGGCGTTCTGGGCTGCGAGTAGGGGTTCGAAGCCTGGGAACCAGTAGGGCTCGGCGTCTGCCCTCCGGAACCAGGAGGACTCTTGGTCGGCTCCGTGGGACTCGGACTCTTCTTCAAGTAATGGCTGGTGCTGCCGGGACTCTTGACCGCCCTCGGCTTTCTATGCGGCGGTCTGAACGCCAGGGACTTGTCGGAATTGAGCTTGGTATGCTCGCGACGACGCCGACAAAGCCACCAGGTCATCGCGACGGCGCAAAATAGAAAAGCAGCGACGATGCACAGCGGCCATATCGCAAGCACCGACGACGTCGTCACTGGAATTACGTGGAACACTGTTTATTCATGGAAAGTCATTTGCAATCGAGTAATGAAAGATTCCCGAAGTCATTTCAAGTAACTTTTTCCTTAGTGAAAATACAATCCGGAGCTTCATTTACGAATGATTAACGAAAGCCACTAACCAATGAGAGACGAGTAGTGCTGGCGCGAGGTGGTCGAGTAAATGAGCGGAACTGGGTTTCGTCCGGTTATTAAAAAAGCCTCGCAAAACATTTGCGATAAGAAAAAAATTACTTCAAATGACTTCAGGAATCCCTTATTTTTCTATTACGGGTGACTTTTGGAACACCCTCTATATTTTCTCAGAATCGACTTATTGTATCTCTCTGGAGCACTCGAGATCTTATCTAGCTCCGATCGAGGACACATCAACATTCTTTAATTTTCAAACATGATATTTCTAGATACTTTTTATATTCCTAATTATGTTGTTGATTAAATTCAAATAGCAAAAATTTTCCTGAAAGTACCTCAAAAAGTACCTCAGATTATATTGAACTGTTTAGTTACCTTTATTTTAAGTTACTCTGAAGTAACGAGTATGGAAAAGTGGATGAAAAAATTATTATTATGATTGATTTTTTATTTGATTTTTCTCAGTCTACTTGTTTGTATAGCATTTATGGCGAAATAACTTTGGTGTGATAATTTTCAAAACAAGGTTTTAGGCACAGTTATTTATTAAATTATTTGTAAAACAAAAATTAGTGACGGTTGTCTAGTGGTTGGTCATACATGCTTTAAGTGGAAAGTCCACAGCTGCCACGCCTATGGTAGTCAAATGATTAAGCAAGATTTTAAATCGAAGGCGTGATGGTAGGCCAGGTGATACGCTGCGACTCGCGTTCGTGGTTTACTCGCATTATTTTTTATTCGGCTAAATAAATATTTACATGTTTATAAATATTTTATTTATCTAAAAACACCAATCTATTAAATATTAGTAAAAATATTGAACAATGAGAAGAAAGAACGACTGCGTGTTTTAACACATATCCGTCCGGTAATTTATTGCACCGCAATTCACAAAATGCCATCGTTTTTTCACATTAACTGTAGAAATGATATGGTCTATATAAAAACAATGTAACTAAAAAATCATATATTACTCTGTGAAACTTTTGAAAATGATATGAAACCAATTTTTCTTTATTGGAATTATCTCTGGTTGGTAAAAATTAGAATTTAATTTATTTCGAATTAAAAGAACAAGAATCAATTATTTTCTTTAATATACAAATGACGAATTTTCATCGTTTAGCTATTGGTAATTGTAGTAATAAAAAAATAACGAATTTTCATCATGCGAATATGTTAAAAAAAAAAGATTATTGTTAATTTATTGTATTGTGGCGGCTACCTCCGCCATTCGCCAGCAGATGGATTTCTTTCCCGCAACTACCTAAAACTGTCCCGATTTTTATTGTATATACACCGAAACCATCCTTGCCCTTATCCCTGTCTAAGGCAGGGCCCTCTAGAACGCCTTACTGACGAGTCCCCTAGCGGGCCCGGAACGAAACAGTCTCCCCTCTCTTTTTCCGCTCCTCGCTCCACCAAACTTCCAATTTTCATATCCCCCCACAGTATCATTAGATATAAGTTTGCTAATATTCAAACATTATTGAAGTATACACAGTTTATACTTGTTACATCAACAATAATGTACACCTGTTATGCCTACTCCCCCTTTACTCTGCTGCATGGAAAATTTGATACCTCACGTGACCTATCTTCACTTTTTCAATTTGAAATCTGCCTACCATGGTCACACGCCGTTCAACTATATCGCATAGCTTCAGAATTACCGGAATAATATTCCGTATTTATGTTAGCTGCTGAATTTACAAAAGCATCCTCTCCTCGGATTTCGACGATATTCGATATGATGTACAGTGCGACATGTTGAACAGCCTTTCTCCTTTGCACAAACTATCGTCCTGGTGTAGTTTTTGGGATATATCCAGAAATAAGTAATTACTTCGTTGACATTGAAGTTTAAAGTTTAGAGTGGCGTTAATTTCTGACTAATTTTTGACGAGGTGAATTTTACTGAGATGTTTAGGATGCAAACGATTTAAAATACAGAAAATAAACTTCACTTTCAGTTTTATTAATCAAATTACTCAGATTTTATGGGAGTTTTCGAGGTCGGCTATCAGTACTTAATGCTTTAAATTGCCATGTTTGCAAAATGACGTATGCGAGTGAGAATTTACATAAAATACCAAAATTTTCTTATAATGTTCACAAATTCACTTTTCCAGGACGGGTATTCACGAATATCATAGAAATTAAAGCAGAAGAACACATCGTAAAAAGGAAAAAGATGTTTAGAATATCGAATTGTACAGGATAATCAGAGATTATCATCCAAATTGTTTATATATTAATTTTAACCAGCATGCAATTTTTAGCATATTAACTGTAAGCAGCACGGTTATTTTTGACACACTTTTGAACCCATTTGTTTTAGCGCTGATCTCCTTATTAGATATATAGAAATATTTATTGATACGGAATAATTATCAGAACATGAGAATTCTGATAGACCCTTCGGAACTATGTGTCTGCGTAGACCCATTCATTTGAAGATTAACTAAAAATAATACAATTCCAGTTGGAAAAGAATTGTCGAACTGTCGCTGAAGACAGTATTCCAGACAATATACTATAGAAATAAATGTTCAATCAAAGCTAAGTATGTACTGCCACGATCGTTCGACAAAATAAACTTTTATATAATTATTCTAAATAACAGCTGGCCAATGCACCGTTACATTACAAAATTGCGACATCGCTTCTCCGTCAGAAACGCCGGAAGAAATTGCGAGCAGAGTGAACCGATCCGTCCTCTTTGGGTCCACACGAACTGACGTGAGAGCTATTGGCCGAACAGTGACGAAGGTCCAACAGTAACCGATAGCTGCAGACGCAGGGAAATGTAAGTGGAAAAGTGAATATACAAAGATGCCTTATTGTCGCATGAGGACTAATACGTACGGTCGTGCGTAACCTGGAATAAGGGTCTAAAAATCCCGGAGTTATCTCCAATCGCGTTCTAGAACTCGAGAAATAGGGGCGACGTAACACAGCATGTAATAATTGCTGCTTTAAATTCATTGACAATTTGTTATTGTTATATTTTATATTTTCAGCGTTGGATTGAGGGAATAATTTCACTCGCTAATTAGGAGATGTATTATATTGTACAAATACTAATTGGAAGATGATATTGTTTCTTAATAATGTTAATACCTTATGATAAGCAATTTCTACCTGACATGTATTTAGTTTAAAAAGTACTTTTTAATATCCCTACTATCATACTGGAAGCACGAAGTTCTCAACTATCATAGATTTCTCAAATTGTGAAATCTTTGGTTGAAAGTAATTTTTGATTCTTCTTATCCATAAAGAGTATCTGTTACTGGAAATCATTATTATTTACTGATGAACACTAATGAAGTTATTGTATTGTATTATATATACTTGTTATAGTTTAATATAATTAACTTTTAAGTAAATTTAAAAAATTCTAATATTTTCCTATCGTGTTTTCATATCTATGGAAATTTCTGTAAGTCTCCTAATACTTTTGGAGAGAGGTGTACTTTCAGAGGACGTGTTGTCAGATTACATACTGCCACACGATCAACACGACGTTATTAGTAGTGTAGGATTTAATTCAATGACTAACTAACACCATAAGATTGACATAGCTTCTAATAATTATGCCTTATTTCATAATCCTTTCTATAAATATTTACTACATATTGCAAAATATAAACTAATTATTTGTGTCAACTATCCAGCATTTTCTGGCGATACCACATTTAGCACTTTTTGCCATGAATAATGTAATCGTGTTTATTGTTCTATATTTTCTGATGATACCACATTTAGCAATTCTCTACATAAACAATACAAATTTTTTACAGTTCACTGTCCCGTATTTTTTAATTACACCATATTTAGCAATTTCTTCTATAAAAAGTATAAACTTTTTATAAATTACTGTTAGGTATTTTTAATGCTACCACAACTTTACAATTCTTGCCACAAATAACAAACATCTTACATTTTATTGTCTTATATATTTTCATATTTTAACATGTAGCAATGTTTGCCACAAACAATATAGACTTTTTACAATTTAATTGTCTTATATTTTGTTATGACACCAACAATATGAATAAATATAAATACACAACGTAAACGTAAACTTTTTACAGTTTCATGCATCAAACATTAGGTTGATTTTAAAAAATTAATCCAAAATATAATTTTTAATTATTCATTTGAATACAGAATAATTTTCTTCTACATTTTCCTTTACTCGTATACTCATTTAATAATCACCAGTACTTGACTTTCCATTTCCGATTATTATTATCCGATTCGATAACTGCTATTCTATTTAACTTTCCTCATATTGTCAGCACATACTCATTCAATAATTATTGAATACCACGCAGAAGGAAGTTATTTACGTTCGAAGTGATACAATTGATCGCAAAAGTATTCAGCCACCTCAAGTATCGATCGCTCCTTTTGAAATTCCATTACAACTGAATTCATTTGAGAAATGTCTGTTTAATTGGATGAAAATTTTATCTGAGACACGTTTATAACTGTATTGTTTCCGTTTGAATTTCAGTTCAATAAACGTTTCAGTCAAAAAATACATTTCCGACTGACTCAGAATCAATTGTTGCTAGCAAAATTTTGATTGTAATTAGAGTTAACATTTTTAATTTAAACAATCCACTTAAATAGAAATTTCGAATTTAAACACATATTTTTAATTTAAATACTTCTCAATGTGAAAACAAATGTTTGATTTAAATAAAAATGTTTAATTTAAAAAAGCACTTGATTTAAATAGTTAATCTAAATAAAAATTTTTTATTTATGTTTTTAATTGAAATAGAAATTTTTTAATTAAATGGAAATGTTTATATTGTATGGAGATTAAAATCCTAAATTAAAATTAAAATTGTACATTGAAATTGAAAAACTTGAATTTAAATTTTTATTTGTTTTTGACTTTAATTTTTTTATTCGTCTTTGGCTATAATTTTATTTCTCTGAAAGTGATGACTGATTAGAATTTTTTTTGAATTTCAATGTGTATGGAATTTTTTAAATTCAATAGTATATTCAATATTATAGTATACAAAATTCATCCACAATTATCAATTTCAAATTAACAGATAAGTTTTATGAACATATTCAAAAAGAAAAATTTCCTTTATTAACTTCGAGATTTTTCGTAGTAACTATAAAAATCTGTTTTGGTTTCTGTACTTCTGATAATAGATTAACAATAAATTTTGATTTACTTCTTATCTAGAAATCAATAATTTTATGCAAAATTCGTTTTAATATCTCCAAATGTTTTTTCAACGCTCTGTATTGATAATGAAAAACGTCTCTTACCAACATAACAATTCAATAACAAATTATTTTCCTACTTTCTACAATGGTCATATTAAATTATTGTGAAACTTCGTGTATCGTTCTTTGAGCAAGTTTCAAAAGCTTCAATGCTCACTTTATCATCAAGTGTATTCAATAATATAAGTCTGTCCACTGACCTTTTTCAATTTGAAATTAATTTGGTTGCACATAACAATCCGTTTTATACATGACTAAATTTACCTTGTTCTAAATTAATAGAAGACAAAGAAACAAATCGGTTTATATAAAGTATGACTAAGATGTAATTCGTGGAATTTTTCTTAGACAAAATGTTCGATAAGAATTAGTATGATCGACTTTTCCATATTGGTACTTAACTTGCGATTTCCATTGGGACTTTAGGTGAATTATTTTTAACAAACTTCATCGTTCGGCTGTAATAAACCGAGGAATATGATTACGATCATAAAAATAACATCAGACATCCGACACGCATTTCCTTGGCAGCCATTTTCTAATACCATGGCAACGTAGAAAAACTTCTTTAAATGAAATTTGTTGGTTCGTCCTTAAACGATGTTTATGATCATTTACAAGTTCGTTCGTCAATTTTTCAAAAATTTTGATGATACTAATTTTGTATGTCTATTATTTCACTTGATTTTAGCGATTAAAAGTTTACTTAATTTAATTGATGAGAATTAAACAATAAGAGCAGAACACGAATACACGTAGTCAATATGACCTGGTGATAGTAATCGGTTGGTTGATAGAAGGAACCCTTACGACTAACTCACAAGTCGTATCCCTGACATCTATTGAAAAACTCTATGAAATGCCGCGTAAACCGTTTTTAGTTACTCCTCGCCTTAAATAAACTATATGGCAAAGTGTCAGTTAAGTAATACGAAAATAATAATAATAGAAATATATTAATTAAAATAAGAATTCTTTAGCTTATTTAAGATGCTTATTAGCAACATGAGATTCTAAAAACGGCCCAAAGCGCTGTGAGCACCTGAACATCGCTGTAAACAAATCGTTCAAAGTAGAGTAAAACAGAAGAAACGTGATGGTACGAAAATTATAGTGAAGAATACAGGAGAAAGATTTTACAGATACCAGATTTTAGATAAATGAGGTGTTCTACTTTGTACATAGATATTAGAGCGATTAAATTTTCTACATTGTCTAGCAGATTTTAGATCAATGACGTCTTCTATTTTGAGGTTTTCTACTTTATGAAGTAAATTGCACATAAAGGAAATCTTTTACTTTGTGAAATAGATTTTAGACGAAGTACTTTTTCTGGCGTGAGAAATAGATCTTTTATTCTATGAAGTAGTATTTAAATATTTTAGATTTTCTATTGTGTAAAGTGGATTTCAGAGAGATTAGATCTAGTACATTGTGAAGTAGATGTTGAATAAATGAGATATTTTCTCTACATTGTGAATGTATAGAAATTAAAAAATATCTATCATTCTTCTATGCTTTCCAATCATGATTGCAACCTTTTTCGTATCTTATGCGAGATATGTAGGGATAACGCGTAAATTATTGTTCACATCCACTGAATATTGAGAAACTATTGACTAATTATTTTACTGACTACACGTCAGTAACGAACTCAAACCAAATACAAACACAATTAATGTACTTCGATTATGAAATCCTTGTTTTTTTTTTTGGCAAGTCGCGCTGTTTCATTTTTGATATTTATATCCACCATGATTGTTATATGATTTATAATAAAATATAAAGTAAACACATGTAACATAACCTGTAATATCGTATTCTCAAACATTTATAGATGGATTTAAAATTTTAGCATTATGCAGTATACAGTGATGTGCATAGTTATAGACACGAAGTAGTTTATATATTCTTACTAAAATCGAAACAAAAATTGAACAAAATATCGCATTCATATATTTTCTATGATTTTTAAAATCGAAATATAAAAATATGATATTTTCTTTAGTTTTCTTAATATACAGGTAGACTTAGCTAAAAGAGATCGCCTACAATGCTGCGAATTATAAACTTAAAAATATAATATTAAGTTTTTCTTTAAATATCATTAAAAGTGTAAAAGTCATTTTGTGTCTATAATTATTAACGCCACTGTATTCTTCATAATTTTATGTGTTTCTGAAAAACATCCGGATCAGTCGTGTAAATATTAAGTTGTCCCCAAAATTCGTATCATTTTAAACTAAATATGCAGTTAGAATTTTGAATAATCTTTAGAGCAAATAAACGAATCCTTAGAAATTAATAATCGAGAATTTCGCCAATTAACAAAAAAAATATAACAATGTTATCTTTGTAATTATCCTTATTGTAAAACGTCATCAAAATACGTCATCGAACAAACAAGTAGCTATATGCCAAGCTCGAGTTTACGAACAGGTTGCATTCCGCACCGCGAAAAATTTCTTTCAAAACGATGCCATTTTTTGTTCTCTCGGCTTTTTTATTGATTTTAGTTCACGTGTTGCCTGCACTCTTACAGATTAAAAATGTCCACCACGGTTCGTGCAAATAATTGCAACAGGAGTCGGAATATCCTGGTCGCCATCGAGAAACTCTTTACGAGGTACACCTCCATTAAAAATATTAGAACATCTATTTATTTAATATAAATTGTAATGCTCCGTTTGATTTATGCGTCGTTTCCATCATATTGTCGATAGAGCAGATATTAAGTTATAAGCGTTATAGGTTATAAGTTATAAGATATTTAGTTTGCTCATTTATCGCAACATGTTCATCGAAATCGACTCCAAGGTACATTTCGTACTCTTCGCTCGATACGACACGCATCGATTCTTAATATGTTTTCTTAACATGTTGAACGTATTACAAAATATCAGAAACAATCGATAAAACAAACAAACAGATGCCGAAATTAAAAGTAATTAAAAGTAATTAAAAAACGTAGTGGATGTATCGACGAGAAGAAAATTTCATTTTCTTTTATAACATTGACGTTATTTTTTTATTTATTTAGTACAACGTGAAATATATTTATGTATTAATTACAGTTTAATGTAATTTACTTTGAAATAATTTGAAAAGTTTCTAACAATTTGATATCGGATTTTCATATTTATGTAATCTTCCGTAAGTGTCCCAATACTTTTGAGAAAAAGGGGGTGTATAACATCGTAGAAGGTAAATATCACTGTATGTCGAAAAAAAACGGTCAGTATTATTGCTCGAACGCTAGCTGACAACTGCGCCAAATTTGAAATTACAACATTCGACACGTTTCTTTGATAAAATTTGCAACAACTGCTCTGCGATCGGCGTGTCAAGGTGGCACCTTAATGAAAACGGCTGTTGAAGCACAACCGTTGGGAACACCGACTATGATTAATCGCAATGGCTTCCGAGTTGTTTGTCGTTTGTTACTCAAAAGCCATGGTCCTGCCAACAATAAATAAATCTGTCGTTCTCTAGAGGCTGCGTATCCATAATTCGACGAAGAGAAACTGCAAAATTTTAGAAAAATCGAAAGTATGGCTGTTATCGGAATAAGATTACACAAAAGACCTAAGTCAATAATACTGCCCTATCTCTACACCTCATCGATAGCATATTTAGTAGCTAATCTTCGATATGAATGCCTCAATAGGGTGAAATATGAACCAGCTACAGAAAATAGAAGAGCGAATACGGTGGTTTTTGTAAAAAATCTACTTGCACAAATGACCTAACTCCATAGGATCGTCCAATTCACTACTGACGATGAAAAATTCAGCTTCCATGTCACGGCAGTGACAAAGTGTCAGCTACGAACCGCTAAATTAGCTCCGAAAACTGAAAAATAGACAACACCCGGCTTATCCCGAGTCGACGGACGTCTAAGCTCACATGGTTGTCAATCTCGATGCACAGAATCAGCCATGATTCACTGTGTACCCTAAGGTTGACTCATCCGCTATAGTATGTACCAAACAACACCCACAAAAACTATACCTACACGAATAATCTTAAGATCGGAGACCTGAACGAGAGGAAATCCGCGATTTACCGTGAAACCAGCCTGTTTCGAAGAATCGTGTGGAAGGTTTAGAACTGTTAACAGCTGTGCAGGGACATCGGCGAGAGTCTGATCAAAATTAATTGCCTGCACGGGAATAACAGGCCGTTTGCACGACATATGATTTAGAGACGTGTCGCAACGTCGCGAAAACGACGCGTAAACCGGAATTCTTGCGTTGTGGCCTCAACAGGCGAGAATTTCTAAGCGCTCTAGAATCGTCTAGGAGATCGGACTCGGATCGTCCGCGGATTCGGCTCGCTGGTTGGGGCTTAATCAGGGCTCCACTCACCGGTACCGACGGGAAATATAAGGGGTCCATCCTCTGTCACTCCTCCGACCATGTTCGGTCACGTTTCTCTTTGTACTCGAACGTTTTTAGTCGCGTAAGTCACTCGGCCACGGCGTACTGAACGAATATTTACGGTATACGGACCGTTCGTGGTATTCTGAGACGACCATCGGGCGAAATGCTCGATCAATAGTAACGGGCCGAGCTTGCGCGGAATATGCTCAGCTCGCGTCGGCGAACGAGCCGACGATCGCACGACCGTCGACGAACGCCGACGACCACGACGCCGACGACGCTCAGCGTGGCCACGCGGGGCAAATATATAAAATCCAAATATTCTCGTATAACATTGTCAGATCTTCTCCAATTATTATATGTTTATCTCTGCAAATATTATACAGTAAGAGAATATCAATCATTTCTCAGGCTAAGCTCAATTATTTTCAACCTGAAATTGACATATCTCCGAAACGGCACAAAATATCCTGAAATTCAAACAGTTTCTAATTTTCAGTCTGTTATATTATATGAATCTGTAGAGATTTTGTGTTTCGGATTGCATCGGAAAGTTTTATACGCTTTTCCTGCTGCACAATATGGCGGAATGATAGTATTGTCGACAAAAAGTTAAAAGTCACTTACACAATACTCTTATTTCATTAGAAACACTGTTATTACATATACTATTATATTTTCTTTATAAAAGGTAAGATTTGCAATAGATGTTTTATCTTTACATTATTTTTATAATTATCTCTCGAAGACCAACTATGAACAAATATGAAACAAAATGAACTATGAACAAATGCAAACTATTTTACAGCATGATTAACTATTTTTAATCATCGCTTCTATTTCTACAAGTGTGATTTAGATATTTAAGTATGGTTTAAAACAATATTTTTTTTAAGAAAAATTTCTTTTATTTAAGACAATAATTTTGTCGACAATATTGTCAATCCATCGCAGTAGAAAAGATGTATAAAACTATTCGATGTAATTTGGTACACATAAACTCTTCAGATTTTTATAATATAACGAACAAAAAATTAGAAACTATTTCAATCTCAGGGGTTTTTGTGCCATTTCCGAAATATGTTAACTCGAAGTTGAAAATAGTTGAGCTAAAAAATTCATATTTTCTTACTTACCGTATAGCATGTAGGTATGCATAAGCATATTAATGATTGGACAAGATCTAATAATGTCATGCGACAATATTTGGACTTTACATTTTTGTCCAGCGACTCTTTGTTCTTGCCGCACTTTGCGAGGACGGTTACAACGGCGAAACCGGGAACAATGTTCGAGCAGCGCATTAGACCATCAGTCAATCAGCTAGTGAATGCGTAGGCGAGTGGAACCGCTCAAGCTCTTGCTCGCCCACAGGTAACGAGGATCACGGCGCAGGTGACGATGCACTTCGCTGCCTAGGTGCATCCACCTAGGGCGAATCGATGCGATATCGACTCCGTCGCTCGGATGCCGATACGATGCACGGTACACCGAAATGCTTGTTTTTTCGAAACCAAATTCAAAAACATTTGTTTTGTTTATAACAAAACACGAAGCAAAAAGAGTTCCTTAACCCCTTACGTTATGATTTCTTTTATAGCTACGTTAACCACCGCGATAACGATAACTTATTTGTTGTCACGTGGCCAATTTTTACTTTGTCGTTTAAATATTGATAATAGAAGAATAGAGTTTGACTTCTGTTTGAAACAGATAAATGGCATCTACGTTTGACAGATTATGTTCAAATCTTTGCAACGAGTCTGATAAGAACAACTGCTTAATCCTCCCATCCACCCAGCTCCAACAGTATTAGGACACTTATAGAAAATTTAATAAACTTGAAAAAACGACCCGAAATTCTTATAATGTTGTGGCGGCTACCTCCGCCATTCGCCAACAGATGGATTCCTTTCCCGCAAGTACCTAAAACCGTCCCGATTTGTATATACAGGATGATCCGTAATTATGGAAACACCGGGAAATGGGAAGTTTCTGAGATCATTTCAAGTAACCTTTTCCTTTGCCGAAATGCAATCCGCGGCTTTGTTAACGAGTTATTGATGATAAAAGATTGTTGCGCGCGCACGAGGATTCAACTTGCTGCTACGCGCGCGAACCAGCTAACAGAAGCCGGGTCGCGACTACATTGATCCACGATCAAAGTATCGAACAAGGATTTTATGAATTTCCTCAGGATTTCTCGACGAAAGCCAGACTGGTGCGCCGGCAGAATAGTCTATAGTGAAAGTCATAAAATTAGACTGAATAAGACAAATGTTTTGAGTGTTTTGGAGTATCGAAGGATCTTTCACAGACAATGAGGGAAAAGACTGTGACTGTGAAAATTACGGAAACTCCTTCCTACAGAAATTTGGCCACACGCGAACTATCCCACGCAGGGACTGCAGTCCTCAGGCAAAGATGCCACGGTCATTTGAAGCTGCCTCACTCTAATATTTCTTGCCACCTTGTGGCCGTAGGAAGGAGTTTCCCTAATTTTCACCGTCACAGTCTTTTCCCTCATCGTCTGTGAAAGATCCTTCCATATTCGAAAACACTCGAGACATTTGTCTCATTCATTCCCTATTTTATGACTTTCACTCTCGACCATTCTGCTGGCATACCAGTTTGGCTTCCGTCTAAAAATCCTTACACCGTGTTGCAGTTTGGAAAACCTATTTTTCGTCAGAGCATCTCAGATTTCTTTAAAACATAGTGTCCGTTGCTCTGACAATCGACACAGTCTGTGCGAACATCTCCGTGGAGAACGTCAGTTTCGTTCGAGATTTCGTCGCAATAACTTCTCCGTTCTTTAAAATGTACGCGTCGCAAGAGCAGTACCAAATATTGTTTGTGTATGCACAATGCAAAGGCATCGCGACTGCTGCAGTAAGAAGATTACAAGAGGAAAGATTACACCGTATTTGAAACTAATCGGCCCTTTTCAGGGCCATACAAAATAACGCTGGAAACTTCGGACATGAGTCAATTGTTGAATAACTCGTGATCTGTGTGGAATAATAGTGCAGTGAAAGTGAAAGTTAGTGTAATCTGTGCCGTTCTACATACGTGGATTACAACATTTACAACTAAATTGGTAAGTTTTTCATTAATAATATTTGTGAAATTTTTGAAATTAATAAGAAATTCTTACTTGAAATAGCTCAGGAACCCTCCATTTCCCGGAGTATGTATAATTTAGAAACACCCTGAATGTACCAGCGACCTTCCAAAAGGACGAGCTAAGGCGCAAAGGAAGGGAAACTGTCTTCTGGAAACAGACTCGCTGATTGATTATTGTCAAAATCACGGAAAACCAATCAGCGAGTATTAGAAATGCGTGAGAGGAGCAATATCTTACCTCGGCAGAGAACATTTTTTAGAAAATTAAAGTTGGAATAGAATTCGAGGACCTCAGACCTCCAAAGGAAAGGTGTAAATAATACTAGGCTAAATATATAAGTTTTTCGGCACTAAACTCCGGTCCTCCATTTAATACAGTCCACACATACATATAAAGTCACAATTCGTCGCTATTACTGACAACGCCGTGACGTCCCAACAGTGTCTATTATTTAGATGGGCAAAAATTGAAAAAGGATATGCTAACCGCCTTTCTAGAAGAAAAGAAAATTTTGACTACCTTCATACTTACTAGAAGAAATGTGTGCTCAGGAAACTCCTTGTCAGAGCTCTACTGACCTCGCACCTCACAAAAACATCGTAGAACTCACAATACTCGCAAAGCACACTGACTGAACTCTTTGGTACAAAACTGGTGATGATGAATTGGTTTTTAAGACCGAAAGGTGTGTTCTGGTTGACGGTGATTTGAAATGCGCGAAGTATGTACTAGGGAACGTGATGGTGATGATCTGGTATAAAGCGGAGACTGATGTTTGTTTGGTAGAAGTCGGAAAAGAACTGGCATCGTAAGACATGAAACGTCTAATTGGGCTACCGAAGGCCCAGAGGCTGATCAAAGTTCGCTTACCTAAAGCTCACCCCTAGGCCTGCGATTGGTTAAGGGAAAAGGAACCGATTTTCGGAAAATTGTGCAATGGTCAACGACCACTTAGCCCGGCAGTATATTTTTCTTTGGCGATCCTGGAAACAAAACTCTAGTGCGGAGCTCCAACGACCCCTTGCATCTTACAAGTTTTCTCCGCACAGTATGTTACTCGGTCTTCGAGTGTCAGTGGCCCTGGAAATCGTCAGTCGGGGGTTCGACGAAATTGCCGATCGCACTTGTTACGTACGGACCCGTTCATACCGCGTTATTTTTCAAACTCTGTATCCCTCGAAATTCTTATCTCCCCTGCAGCGACTGTTAGGCGGCGACCAGCGCTTTTCCATAAACAGAAGGCCCCGCACGTCGCGGCTTCCTACGCATC
Source organism: Augochlora pura (assembly GCF_028453695.1). Lineage (NCBI taxonomy): Eukaryota > Metazoa > Arthropoda > Insecta > Hymenoptera > Halictidae > Augochlora > Augochlora pura. The sequence goes on along the minus strand of NC_135778.1, from coordinate 30,840,819 downwards.
AGACTCCCACGAAACCACATAGGGATAGAAAAGATCACGTAGACGCATTCCTGACCTCCATATTCCACCGAATTTCGGGGTATGAAAGGGGCACGTTTTCTTCCCTCACCGGACAGTACGCAACCAAAGTTGGCAGGTTATAGACTACGTGTAATTCTTGTCAAAACTGTCAGACTGTATAGACTGTACTGCGTCAAAACCGAAAAAACGGGACTTAGGTACCGCGATTACACAGCTACACTTGTAACAGCTTTCCTTCTGTAATATTTTGTTGATTTTATATTTAACCTAGAGTTAAATTCATTTTAATCCAAATCCCATTTCTCTAGTCTTTGCCGCTCGAGGTGCACCATTTAGAAACTATACGAAGGCAAGGACAAGTACAATTCCTATCCCCTCTCGTAGCACCCGGCGGTGAAATAAACGTCGGCTCGTCCACACCTTCCTGTCATTGTGGGTCCCGACGGTGAGATAAACGTCGGCTCGTCCACAATTCAATCATTTCACCTTTATATTACCACAAACGAAACCTCGGTCAAGCATACATTTGCCGGACCATTTCCAGCCTTGCCCTCGGCTCGTTAACACACTCAACATAATTTACGACTAAAATTTACACTACGTCCTAAAACTATTTTTGTCGTGCACGACTATTTTTTTTCCTGTACGGAATTGAAAGCTTCATTGCTTGGCGCTATGAATGTTTTTTATAGAAAAATGTTCATAGAATTAAACATTCGCCGCCTTACAGAGCAGACCGTGAATTCGGGCGCCGCCTCACAGAGAAAACTCTGAATATCGGCGCCGGCGTCAACGTGTTAAGGAACAGACATTGCTGCTTAACCCTTTCGCTACTACGGGCCACTATAGTGGCTTTTCATAAGATGTCACTGTGGTACTACGGACCACTATAGTGGCTCTGCGCAAGATGTCACTGAGGTACTACGGGCCACTATAGTGGCTCTCCGCCAGATGCCAATGTTCTATTGCGTCCAACCGTTTTACGCAAGTTTCTGACTCTGGGCATACACTGATAATGTTTTTTGCATCATTTACTGCTAACAACTGAATAAACGAACTGCTTAGCAATCGATGTACCTCGGCAATCAGTCTCAGCAGCATGGGTTCTCCGCCGCGGCATTCTCGCTGACGATCGGCGTTGCGTAGCGTGCGGTGATGTCGCGGCGCTCCGTTCAGCAGAAGTACCGCGGCGGAGAACCCGCCCGTAGCGAAAGGGTTAAAAACAAACGCGACCAGTGCATTTTCTGTCATGACACTAATTTATATCACTGAAAACGGAGAACTCCCGTGCAGTTTGATCTATTTCCACGTAACGCTAAAAGAAATTTGAAGACGATGCAGCGGCCCTTGAACCAACTATTCGCAGTATGGCTTTTATTTCGCAACTCTAAGCAAACGTCGCGAATGCTACACAGCGTAGGGTTGCAGCCGCGGCATGAACTCTGAAAGACAAACGAAGATACTGGCAACGCAATTATTTCGCAACGCTAACTTTGAAATTGATTCAAAGACAAATACTATAATGCAAAAATCACGATGTGCCCATCCGAGCTGTCCGTTGGAACGGCGAAACCTGCCCATTGTTGCAGCTGCGGCGTGGGCATCTCAAAAGTTGAAAGGAAAACTACTACAACGAGATTATGTTGTCGCAGCGCTAATTCTACGAGCAGAGGACCGAGAAAAGTGGATTTAAAACGCGATCGTATTATTCACAATACTATCTTTAAAGCTGTGACACATATCAATTAAAATCAGATCGCGATTATTTTATTCGCAACACTATAGTTTAAACAATTATTTTCGGTGCTAATGATAATTCAGACTGTTTTATTTGCAACGCTAATGTTGATCTCCGTTTCAAATGAACTAAAACAACGCGTGATTATTTCGCAACGCGATTGCAAGTCGTGGATGTGCCCATCTGCGCTGATCGTTGGGGTGGGAAAGCCAACCCAAATACTACTCTATTACTACTTTTGTTACTGCTATTACTATAACTACCATTACTACCGCAGCGAGTACAGCGATCAATTAACAATGCATATCTGTTGTAACGAGCTAAGGAAATTGGAAATTTGGAGGAGCGAGGAGTAGGAAAAAGAGAGAAGAGACTGTTTCGTCTCCCGGGCCCGCTAGTGGCCTCGTCAGTAAGGTTATTTAGCGGGCCCTGCCTTAGACAGGGATAAGGGAAGGAAGATTTTGGTGTACGGTGAAAGGAGTCCATCTGTTGGCAAATGGCAGAAGTAGCGCGCCACATTAGAGACTCCGAATAACGAGCACAACTCACACTTTAGTCTGCGGTTTATTGGTATTAATTCCGTTTTGCCACTTGTAATGTGGATTCCTGTGACTCATTAATACTTACAGATGCCGGCGACGTCGCAGTAGACTTGCCATTTTGATTAAGTAAATTTTCAAAACTTTTATTTGAATATTCTCTGTTATCTATGCTACTATACTCCATGTCAATTCCGTTTGTATCTTCAATCGAATCTGAATTATCAATTTCTTCTATTGTTGCGTGTGTAGTGTTGTATTCCAGCGTCTTTCCAACATTTTTAATTAACGGAGAATCAATTTTGGAGGAATGATGAAGATCAGAAAGTCTTACATGTACGTCCCATTCTTCTTCATCAGATCCTAAATCAGCATCATTGAGAATCGGTATAGCGGATGCAGTTGTCGATGGATCAAGCGCCGATGATTGATTCACTGGTATTAATTCTGTTGATATTTTATCTGAGTTATTCTCTACTAATTTTACCACTTGTAATGTGGATTCCTGTGACGATCGAACTAATATTTTTTCAGCCAACCCAGATGATTCCGTAGACTTTGATTTTTCAGTGAACTCTGACTCATTAAACGACTCATTTCTACTTACAGATTCCGGCGACGTCGAAGTAGACTTGCCATTTTGATTAAGTAACTTTTCAAAACTTTCATTTGAATATTCCCTCTTATCTATGCTACTATATTCCATGTCAATTCCGTTTGTATCTTCAATCGAATCTGAATTATCAATTTCTTTTATTGTTGCGTGTGTAGTGTTGTATTCCAGCGTCTTTCCAACATTTTCAATTAACGGAGAATCAATTTTGAAGGAATGATGAAGATCAGAAAGTCCCATCTGTACGTCCCATTCTGCTTCATCAGATCCTATATCAGCATCATTGAGAATCGGTATAGCGGATACAGTTGTCGATAGATCAAGCGCCGATGATTGATTCACTGGTATTAATTCTGTTGATATTTTATCTGAGTTATTCTCTACTAATTTTACCACTTGTAATGTGGATTCCTGTGACGATCGAACTAATATTTTTTCAGCCAACCCAGATGATTCCGTAGACTTTGATTTTTCAGTGAACTCTGACTCATTAAACGACTCATTTCTACCTACAGATTCCGACGACGTTGAAGATACCGAGGAGTCGAATTTTTCGGAAAATTCATTATTACCAATATGTCTATTAACACGCGACTTTGGTACATCTAAATCTATGTTTTCTGTCTCAACAGAATGTGAAACGTTGTCAGTACTAAATACACTGTCACTGTTGCAGGAATTTTCTTCACTGAAGTCATCCGAATCCAGTATCGAAGAATGGCTCCGTTCCCGTAGCTTCGTCATCAAAACTTCTATCAATTCGCGTTTGATAGTTCGTGGTTTCATACATACGTAAGAAATGTTAGATGAAATCTGAGATATATTATTACTATCAGACTTCATTTTTATGTTTTCATTATTTTCTTTTTCCGAATGAGTGGAATCATCGTTAACTATGCTATCGTTCTCCTGTATAGACGTGACAGATGTTGCTTCATTTATACTTTTAGATACAATTTTTGAGGACTTAGCAATTTCCGCAGGTGAATCCTTTTTTATTAAAAGGTTCAAAATACTTTGAGGTATAGCTATCGTCTTCTCTGCTGTATCCCTGTATGCGCGTTTTTGTATAGTTCTTAATACAAGTGGAGAAGGATCCTCCACTTTATTGATATTTCCATCAGGCAACCAGCATATGTCTTCGTCTCGTTCAGCAAAATGAACACTGTTTTGAACTATTCTCAAAAAATAAGTTTCTGGCAACGGTATGTTGTCTCTTTTTTCCGATATACACTTATAAATTTTCTCTGGAATCTTCCGTTTTGTAATACATTTTTCTTGTTCCATATTTTCTTGAGAAATAGACCAATCCATATATTTAATCTCACGCTGTTCATTGCACATACCCGTGTGATCACCTGGGTTCATTTCGATGGATTCCTCGTCAGAATTTCGTATATCAAAACCGTGAGCATATAGTTTGGGTAGATTGCTATAATTTCTCAAAATATCATCTTGCTCGTTTAATATATGACAAATCTTTTTTTCTTTGGTAAATTGCACAGGCGAAGCGCCATCATATTCATTTTTATTGATATTATTACTAAGAGATTCGTTATTTAATATCGATTTTTCCTTGTTAAAATTCAGTTTAAATTTCATAACCTTTTCGTATAAACATTTTAATCTATGTGACGATTTTCCTACACATTTTGTTGGTTCTATCACTTCGGAAGATTGAAATGTTTCAGGTTTTTCAGATTTTTGCGTCTTATGCTTTTGACATTTTAAATAGTAACGAAATGGAAAATTTCGTGCTTTCAAACAAACCATTTTTCCAAACTCCGCCAGTTTCTGTTCCACAAGCCAATCATTGATATGTATATCTTCATCTCCTATCGTGTCAGTTAACGTTATCGTCATTGAATTATCCTAAATAAAAAAAAAAAAACGGTTAATATTAAGAAACGTAGCGCTCGGAAACAGAAAAAACTATAAAGTCTAAAATTCTAGAAGCAGTGCGTAGACTGCTTCACGGAGTCGCGGCACGAGGCGCAGAGTCACGAGAAACAAATGAACGCTTGACGCGAGTTTGTTGATTAAGGGTCAATCGCGTATGGCAACGATTGTCTATACAGGGTGTTTCTAAATTATACATACTACGGGAAATGGGGGGGGGGGGGTTCCTGAGGCCCTTTCAAGTAACCCCTTCCTTTGACGAAATGCAACTCGCGACCTTGTTAACGAGTTATTAAAGAAAAAAAATAGCTGCACACGGACGACTCTTCGTGCTGCTGCGCAGGCGAGCCAGCCAGCTGAAGCCCATCTCGCTGTCAGGAAAGAGAGCCGCGCATCGCCTATGAGGCGCGTTCGAGCATCGAACAAGAATTTCATGAATTTCTTATTTAAAAAATTCCGTAATTTTCACTGTCACAGTCTTTTCCCTCATTGTCTGTGAAAGATTCTTCCATGCTCCAAAAGACTCGACACATCTGTCTCATTCATTCCCTATTTTATGACTTTCACTCTCGACTATTCTGCCGACGTACCAGTCTGGCTTTCGTCTGAAAATCCTTACACTGTGTTGCAGTTTGGAAAACTTTTTTTTCGTCAGAGTATCTCAGATTTCTTTAAAACATAGTGTCCGTTGCTATGACAATCGACAAAGGCTGTGTGAACGTCTTCGTTGAGAACGTCAGTTCCGTTCGAGATTTCGTTGTTATAACTTCACCGTTCTTTAAAAAGTATTTGAAATTACTTAATAACTTCTCTGTATTTGAAATTAATCGGCCCTTTTCAGGGCCACACAAAATAACGCTGGAAACTTCGGACATGAGTCAATTGTTGAATAATTCGTGATCAGTGTGGAATAATAGTACCGTGAAAGTGAAAGTTAGTGTAATCTGTGCCATTCTACATACGTGGATTACAATTTCTGGATTACAACATTTACAAATGAATTAATAAGTTTTTCATTAATAATATTTGTGAAAATTTTGAAATTAATAAGAAATTCTTGTTCGATGATCGAACGCGGCTCAGGGGCGATACGCGGCCGTCTCTCCTGTCAACAAGACGGGCTTCAGCCGGCTGGCTCGTATGCGCAGCAGCGCGAAAAATCGTCCGTGCGCAGCCAACTTTATTCGTTAATAACTCGTTAACAAAGTCGCGAATTGCATTTCGGCAAAGGAAAAGGTTACTTGAAATAGCTCAGGAACCCTCCATTTCCTGGAGTATGTATAATTTAGAAACACCCTCTATATTACGAGCTCTAGAAGGCAGGAGAGCGAGTTTTCTTTTGTTGATTTGAGAAAGAGGTGAGACCGTCAGCCGCTGTCGGATAATGAGAATGCTATTGACGAATGATCTCTAAACCTTATCGGCTTGAAGAGCCCGTAATAAAATAAAACCTATAACGATTATAACTAAATTGTATGTAATTTTTCAAGATTATAATCCCAATGTTCCATGGCTTTTTGTAAATCCGAGAAAAAGAAATCAAAAATTCGATTCCCAAATAAAACACCTATTGTAACCAAAACTGGTTTTAAAAGTAACAAATGTTTTTTGTTTCGAACGTGTTGTAAATCTTGATATTACCATTTCATTAATTGATGCTATTGTTGCAACGAAAGGTTTGTCTGATATCTTGGCAGCAAATTTATGAGTGGTATATTGTGACCATTTTATTGCTTTGTATGGCCTTGTATTATATAAACCACAAGGTATAGCTTGTGCTGGTAGAACAGAAAATGTTTTATGCAAATAATATACTTCAGTTGGTTTATATGTTTTTAGCGTCCCATAATCGTAAAACATTACCTATAATAAATAATTATTAGTAAGAATTTTTTATCACATTGGATTTACACAGTATGTATAATTATTATTACTTTTATGAACCTACTGTAACATGCAAGTCCGGTTTTACTGTCTTTATTATACCTCTGTGCCATACTCCATTATATATGCATGCACAATTTAAGCCTTTTTCTAGTATAGCAGGTGGTATAATATAATTTTCATGTTTAGAAACATAAAAATTACTGCAGAAAAGTTAATATTAAAAAAAACTATTTCAACATACTTTACATTGCAGAAGGTAATTTTAATTATACATACTTTAACTCATCCATAAATGTTTTAAATGCTTTTAGTTTTTTACGGAGCTGTATCCAAAAGAATGATGGCGTGAATACTTCTACAACAACAACCTCTATATGAGGTGTGCCATCTCTTACTAGGTCAGCAACATGTATTTCATCTACACATTCTCCAATAGTCACTATATCCTCTGGTATTAATTGATTACATGTATCAATTGTCTGAAAGTTCACAAACATATAACATATTGTTAAAATTTATAAATGTCAAAGTTCAAAGAAAAAGTTATATACCAAAGTTGTTGGAAGAGCTTCAACTTCTCCATCTGATATATAAACCTTATGTAATTCCGCAAGGTTTGTGGTTTTCTGCTTTTCCTTTGAATTAATCAATGATATTTGTCTTTTACTATAATAGAGTATAAAATCTCCAGTGTTATCAATTTGTACACAATGAAAGATTTCTGGCAAGTGTGATACAAATTCTCTAATACTACTAAAACCAAGTTCTTTGTAATTTAGGTTCACTCTATATTCTTCTAAATATTTTTCTGGAAGCTCAGCACACCAAATTCCATTAGGATTATTCTGAATAAGTTTTTCCAAACGAAATTTGACTCTACTATTTATAAGATCACGACCATGTTTATATGTAAAACAACTTTCTTTCTCTATACTGTTGTAATTATTACTTATTGTATACTTTTCAACATTATTATTGCGTTCAGTAGATACACTTGTAGAATGCAGCAATGTAAATTTGTTTTCATCTACATGGTCTGATGAACTATCTAATTGCTCTTCTTCACCTGCAATCATTATTGCCATTTTGGAACTAATGTTTTGTGATGAACTTTGAACTGGATATAATCTATTGCTTGTTGCAGAAATTTTATGCGATAACAGATGCAAGCGCTCTTCCATATCACTCATTGTTATGTTTGTATATGGCATACAATTTTGTATTTTTTGAAGTACAAAGTCCTTATGCACGCCATTTGGATGTTTATTAACAATATTAATTATCATGCTCAATATTTCAGATGGTATATATAGGTTAGATGGCAACGTTTTTGAATAATAACTTGATTTATACATTGTCCTTCGAATTGGAGCCTTTTCATCTTTTTGACCAGCCACTAGCTTACTCACATGTTTGGACTTATTAGATGCGATGCCTTTTAAAATAACTGTATTCTGGTTAGACTCTATTTTAATTGACTTTGACATACTCTGTATAAAATTCATTAAGGAAGTATATCCCAACTTTTTCCAAGGTATATTTTCACCTTCCACCTCATAGTATTCTTTGCATAATTGGGATAGAGTATACCCTCCCTTTTGCGACAATAATAATGCTAATATCGTAGTTTGCGTACTCTCATGTTTCTCAGGAATCACTTGCATGATAGTAGGTGTTTTTGAATGTTCCAACTTGAATTATGTTTTCTAGCGAAGCTACGCGATAGCTAATACACGCCGACTACAAACTTCAACACGTAGCTTTGACAAAAAATATATGAATTTTAATATTTTCTTTGATATTTGAATAGTATAAATAGTGTCAGAGTTTAGACGGAAATAATATATAGAATTAGATTGTACTCGCGCAAATATCAATGTCTACAAAAGCACCATGTGAGCAGAATTGTGTGCAAAGCAAACTAACCTTACTCTACAGTAACCATACCACAGATTTCTTATAGGAGTTATGTACTAACTAAGCAGGATTTGAATTACAGTATATTCTGCTTATTTGCCGCGCAAAATATCGAACGGTGCGATATTTAATTCGATATTTGAAATTACTCCAAGTAAATATTTAAATATAAATTTATTCAATATGCGGAATATTGAAAATTAATAATATGTGATAAGTTAAAAGACTGAAATAATAGCACTGCAGGACCGCTTATGCATTTAAATTAAATGAAAAGAAAATTGCGTGCACAGGAAAGACGAGAAAGGGAGCGAGAATAATGGCAGAATGATTTTACATTGATCCTGCTTCTTCAAATCATATTTGCACTCCAGCGACAGTACTAATGATATAGACGTGATATAGACATCATCGAACTAAAAATACTATTTTCGTTGTCAAGTGAGACGGAAGCAAATGTGATTTAAGGTACAGGCCGTAATTAAGTCTAAAGGCATGCACACCAAACATTAAATAAGTTTAATTGTACACTTCTACAGTTGCACAACACTTACTCTTATAGCAAAATCGTACGTGTGCCAATACTTTTTTTACTCTGGATTTTTATTGTTATATTTTTATTTTATTTTAATTATCTTCATTTTTATAATAATAATAATAATAATAAATATATAATAATATTAGAAGGGGGAAGGGAGTGTAGTGAATACGTAACAATGTTTCAAAATTTTTATTCGCGAAAAATTGTTCAGTAGAAGTGAAAAACATCCCATCGGATATCTCCACAACTCGGAATTATCAGTGATTAATAAAATGGTCAGTGTTTGATGATGGTGCTGTGAAAATGAATTTCGTTTTAACCATATTGTTCATACTCGAGGACTCCATACTCCTTGCTCGAAATGGTCATTGATCTGGTATCAGCTGAATATTGTACGAGGTCAGTGCACCGACATCGTGAAACATGACCGACATTTCCGAGCAACAAATGTACTCTCAACTAAATGGGTGAGTTATATTTTATATTAATTATTTTACATTTATTATTTTATATTAATGATATTCTTTACTGTGACTTGTTCATTGGTACGAACACGGCTCGAAGCCATCGTCACAGTTTTAACTGATAAACAAAATCGCGGATTTTCGATATCATGCTCGAAGAATAGTGCATTAACATCTTACAATGTACGATGAACGACATAGCTGATTTGTGTACAATAGTTTTACGATCGATGAAAACCAATTGAAATTCGCTTCTAAGAAAACGTAGCATTGTTGCCCATCGTGCAGTATCCCGTAGTTCCTTCTACGAGACGACAAGTCACATGTATTAAACCAGAAATAATTATTATTGAATTATTAGTGATCAGTGTTTAATGATAGTGCAGTGAAAATGAACGTTATTTTTAAACATTTCAACATAATATAAACATCGTTTTCAGTCAATATAAAGCAGTGACTTCATTAATTTTTGACACTTTTAATGTTTTAGAATTTTGGATTTGAACATGTTAGCGAAAATGCAATATTCAGAATAAAAAATACCATTATATGTTATCGAAAACACGAAATTCAATCTGAAAAGTCAGACACGTTTGACACGTGCATTCGTTTTTAATTATTTTTTGGTTAAAAGCAATCATTTTTAATAGAGAATCTAACCATATAAGCATGGTAAAAGTATCTAAGATCGACTGAAACTTGTAATGCACTAATCGATAGGTTGTTCAAAGAAAACTTTTCGCCCCAAGTGGCAGCTTGGTATTTCTACTATTTTAATAGTTACAGGATGGATCATGGTTCATAGTTCTAGCACTATTTCTCCTGTTCTACCCTACAGAAAATTATGAAAAAATATGAGGCTCATATCCTCTTTGATACAGATCTTAGAATTCTCCGGAATTTTTTTATTGTAAAACCAATTTTTAAAAAAACCAAAAAATATTTGAAATACCGATTTTATATCAACGTTATACGTCGGTTACCATTTATATGTACAATTACTGGAAATTAAACACGATAATAAAAAAACAGGAAATAACAAATAATTTATAAGTAAGCTTATAATAAAAAAGAGCAAGATGAAATACTAAAAGATATTTATCAGTTCGTTCTTTTTAAATCACGTGTTTACGAGATTTTTTTACAATCGGCACTTGCACCGAAAGGGTTAAGGAATGAACTTCTGCTAAACCAATTTTTCATTGAGATTCCAAGACGTGTTTCACCTTTTCTTGAGAAAAACTGGTTTAAATTTTGTTGAACGTATAGACTAGGTGCTCCATAAATGTGTAACTTCGAGACAACAAGATAATACGATAAATAATTAAACCTTATAACCTTTAAAATAGCATGTGTTTAAAGACACGGTAATAAAAAAATATTAATTTTTTGTGCGACATGATATTCCCCACTTTTAGAACATTTCTGGTTTCTTTGCGCTGAGATGTGGTTAGACAAAAGGGGACAAGTTCTGGTTCTTACAGCCTTCATCCTTGGTAACATTTGTATGTATGTGTGACCGCGAGGGAGGGCCCAACGTGTACAGGCGTACCTAAATTTTCGTTATCTACTAATTACCACTCCTACATTTATGATGGGACTACGGTGCGTGGAGACACCGCAGCACCAAGAGTCTTAGGAGTAAATTCACTCAGAGCAAATTCCGAGCATAATCTCTGACTCTATTGGTCTCGAGTAGAAATTTCAAGTATGGTCGTCTGCGAACTTTACTGGGCACCCTGCTGGACACTGCCCACCGCCTGTGACCATTTAGCTGCAACGTATGGTCGTCCCTCACGTCCACACTTTTCCCTAACTAATCTACAGTGAAGTCGAGAAGATTTAACGTGCAGCACCAACCCAAAGGTTTATGCACACGGCCCCCATGGGCGCGGGATTGGGATACGCCCAATCAGAGCGTTCCTGCATTTGCAGGAACTATCGGTATGCTCCCAAGGCTGCAGGGCCTGAGGGCAAACAACCGGTGGTGCCGAGTGACTTCCCACACTCTACTGTCTCTGCAGGACGATGCCTGAGCTGATTGAGTGTAGCTCACCCGCCGAGACTCCAAAAGGATCCTCTGACCATCATTTGGCCTTACCACTACCCCCGCGATGGTCCTACCCACGACCGGACCAAGGCGGCCGCCTTGGGGGATCCCCGGTCCCCGCGATACCAGTCAAGATCACTGGTTGGATCTGTCGTAACCGGAGCTACTACCAGTTTGGGAGCCTACACTCCCGGCACTGGTGAGCCAGCGCTTCGGGTACGTGGAGACGCTGCTCTCCAAAGGTCCTTAAAGGAATCGGCCAACCAGCCCCGGCACGCCGTGATTAGTCGACTTTTCAACATGTGGAGAACCCCCCTGCGCCTCCAGACACCAGACACCTCACACATCCATCATCATTCACTCCCTCACTTTCACTTTCCTTCTCTCAAACGTACTTTTCGCCATCACACTAAAACATTCATACGTCGCCTCGCCATCCAACACACTCCTCACATCTACCCTTCCATCATCGCACACTTTCACTCCACAGTCATTCAGGGTTCGAAGGTCTTCATACCATCCACACTCAACCAACACATGTTTCCAATCTTCATTCCCTTTACCACAGCCACACTATCGCGTCTCACTCAATCCTCGCTTCCCCAAAAAGTCATTCATACTACCATGCCCAATCATCAAAAAGCACGCTTACAAACTCGGATCAAACTTTACATTCTTCCACGCAAAATCTACATTCCTAATATTCTCATACGTCACTCTTTCATTCACACTCTCATGCCACCTTCGCTGCTATACCTCAGTCATCCTTGCATTCACAAACCTTTCCATTTCACAAACATCCATACCATTCATTTCCTCATCATTCACCAACCCATTTTCCCCTACGCTCAAGCCATGCATACCAATCCTCTCATTCTACATTCCAGGTCCCAGGGAAGTGTTCCCATTAGGGTCTGCATCGCTTCCGTCGAGACCGTTCTACATACATTCAAACACGCATACAACACAATCCTCTGACATCTTTTCATTATTTCTCTCGCATACTGATAATTCATCATATCACACCATACACTCGCACCATACATCACGCACGATTCAAACAAACCCCTATATATGACACGCATACCCTTCTTCCTCATACCACATTCACGCCTCATTACTCTACACATTTGCCCAACTACTCTCGTTATTTTCTCTTTCAAACTTGTCAAATGTACTTTAAATTACATTCTCTCACTCATCCATACACCTAGATACTTAACACATTCAACTCTTTTCATACACTTATCATTCATACGAACATTCGGACTTTTCGACCATGCCAACTTTCCTTTCATCATCATCATCACACTTTTCGACTCAGACACACTCACACCAACTCTTTCGTCCCATTGAAACACTACTCTCATCCATTCTGTTCCCTTCCTCTCCAATTCAACCCTATTACGCCCTTCTATTACCAAAACAAGTCATCCGCATACGCTACACACTTACATCCCATCTCATTCAAATCCAATAATAATTCATTCATCATAACGTTCCATATAAATGGTCCAGCTATGGAGCCCTGTGGGCAACCACGCTCTACCCGTTTCCACACAACTTCATTCACACTAGTCATACAAACCATTCTATCCTTAAAATAATCCATCCATAACCCAATCTCTTCACATCCAATCTCTCTTAATTTCTCAATCACTCTGCACCACTCCAAATTATCAAACTACATATTATCAAAATACATACTCTTCAGCCATTCCGGTATCGTACACCATACTTTCCTCATCATCTCCGCACTCACACCATCCATTCCAGGCGCCTTCCCCAATCTCATTTCCCCAATTGCCTCCTTCAACTCATTCAATTCAAAATTTCTTTCATTCAACTCACTCACCCCAGCAATCATCGCTTCATCCCCTTCATTTATTGCATCATTCCTATCATTGATTCCCGAAGCTAGGAAAAGATGGTCCAATAACACATTCGCACTTTTATTCCACGTTTTCATCGTTCTTCCATTCACATTCATGGTGTTCAGTCGCTCATTTACATTCTTACCTCTACACACTCTATAAACAGGACCCCACGGGTCCTGATCACTCGATTTCCTAACAAACTGCTTCCATTGCTCTTCTTTAACCTTGCACACCTCTTTCTTGTACACATTCAAACTTCTCTTATACTACAACATTCTTTCATCCACATTCACCCCTCTCCTTCTGGCAGCTTGCATTCTTTTCCTTTTATTCCTAACACCCTTCTTCATCTTCTCCAACTCCTTTGTCCACCACCCAATCCTTCTTACATTCATCGTATCACACTTCCTCAACCATTTATCATTCGCACCGTAAATCCATCCTAACACCTCATTCGCTATCTCATTCGCACTCTTATCAAACTCTACATTTGGTTCATTCATTACCACACTTCTACTCACTTAATTCATATACTTATCCCAACACGACGCGCAAAACCGAGCAGAGACGAGGAGCGTCCACCGCTAACACATGTACATACCATTGCGACGCTCAAAGCAGAGTAGGGAGAAGTATTGTAACCATGATTTTGTATGGGTCAACGCGCACTTACACGGTGCGCAGTGAAGTGTACGGCAAAGCATTCTTGAGGAGACTTCTGGTCGCTTCTCTATGCATCAAACTATAAAATACACAAGAATTTCATAAGGGTCCCAGAAATTGGAAAAAAGCTATACACCGTAACAATGACCGAAAGGATACGTAAAGCAAAGGAGACAGTTATGACAATCAACAGTCACGGAGTTAATGTATTTTGCTTACAATTGAATGTTAGGGCCACAATATGGTATGATTTCTTTTCCATTTTTATCAATTAACACGGCTACACGATATCAAAGATGTCCACCCGAAATTGTTTGGAATATGAAATTTTTATGTAGATTGTCCTTACTTTCTTAAATTAACTAAATCGGTGCCACTATGTAGGGTAAAGTCTTAACTGTAACGCAGAAATAAAATTAGTTGCTACAGTAAGTCGTACTGGAGTAGTTAGAGTGATTTTGATAATTATTGGCCTATTTATTTATTTTCGTAACGTACAATAAATTTGTATTGCGTATTGAATATTTATTTATTTTTATACATAATAATTGTTCTTTATAGCTGTATTGTAACTTATGTAAGAGGCAGGGGTTAACGACTGGAGAATCCGCAAGCACGCTATGATTTAGTTACGATATTTATAATTATTCGTAGAAAAATAATTATCTTAAATGTGTCGTGTTAATAAGATAATGTTATGATTAAGAAGCTTAGAAATTAGGTTTTAATTGGTTGTTCATTTATCCTTAATCTGCATTAGTCGTAACATAGTTGTTCCTGATGGTAAACCGATTATCGAACAGCTATATTTAAATATAATATACTACAACTACATTTAATATAATGTATTACAACTACATTTTCATTTATGTTATTAAAAGATGTGCATATCTTCATGCAAATTCAACTTAATATGCATGTATCTCTGAAGAGTTTTAGCGAATGCTTACGACTAAGATCAAAGTGTATTTCGCTTTTCGGCCTTATGGCTAAGATCATTGTAGATTCTGCTTCTCGTTCCTATGGCTAAGATCAAATTGTATTCCTCTTCTCAGCCTTACAACTAAGATCAAAGTGTATTCCGTTTGTCGCCCGTATGGCTAAGATCAATGTGTATTCTGCTTCTCAGCCCTAGAGCTAAGATCAATGTGTATTTTGCTTCTCAGCCCTAGAGCTAAGATCAAGGTGTATTCCGCTTCTGGGCCTTTCGGCCAAGATCAATGTGAATTCTGCTCCCCGTTCCTATGACTAAGATCAAATTGTATTCCGCTTCTCGGCCTTGTGGCTAAGATCAAAGTGTATTCTCCTCCTCGTTCCTGCCCGACTAAACGTTAAGTGGGGCGCGGTCAAGAAGTCGTCGCCGAGATTCCCCCAGGACTCCGCCGGACTCGCCGGACATTCGTTGGTGGAAGCGGTGAGTGGCTGTAATTTTATTTCTATTTTCTATCTCCTCCGGAGAAGTCGGACGTGCGCGGCTCTTCATGGCTTGCGCATTCGAATTATCCGGATATTCACGATACTCCCCGCCCACGTCGTTGACCCCCAACTTCAGCCTGCACGATCGTCGATTAAATTCGACAATCGTCGCACGATACGATTTCGGCTCGATCAACGCCTCCGTCCTTGCGCGCGATCGAGCACATGTTTGTAATAAACACGTGTAAGAAAGCGTGTCCGGTAACGGTCGAACTTGTTGTTCGATCGATCTACCGGTCCTTTCGGTCACCGCAGTAGTTTCGGTTGGCAACCATTTGTAATTCCATTGTTTCGAACGGTTTTCCATATCGAAACTGCACCGGTGCAGCCCCTCATTGTTAACTAATTTATTAATTAACAGCAAGTATCCCCTGGACGAAGGGTGGTTTAGAAATTCCAAATGTTCATGAATGACCGTTTTTATAAAATTTGCATCTAATTTTCTCAAAATAAAGACGTATCGCAATACCAAACATCGTTAAAGCTGGCGTCAGTAACAAAT
Organism: Augochlora pura; assembly: GCF_028453695.1. Taxonomy (NCBI): domain Eukaryota; kingdom Metazoa; phylum Arthropoda; class Insecta; order Hymenoptera; family Halictidae; genus Augochlora; species Augochlora pura. The sequence goes on along the minus strand of NC_135778.1, from coordinate 30,824,632 downwards.
TAGAGCGAAATCATATTGGAATTCGTGTATGTAGCTATTTATGTAAACACTAATATCTTTTTATAAGCAAGATTTTCTTTTTGCATATTTGTATATAGGTATTCAAAATATACTTTCCATGCAACAGAAGCGTGGACACGTGTACTTTTTAATTAGAAATGGAAGTCTGTCAAAACAATGTTTTAACTAAAGTGTTAATTAATGACGTTACAACTCAAACATGATCACCTTTCGATTGTTTTTGTCCACTATGAGACATGACCCACTTTGCGTAGGGAGCATCAAGTACATTACAGATGCAGAATGGCGACATAGTATGACATCGCGGACACAATTTTACCGGGAACGAATAAGCAGCCATATTGAATTTTAGTATGTATAACTTTGTTATTAACATAGATGTCAGTTTAAACAGTGCTCTCCAAGTTATCAATCTGTGATAGGTAAGTTACGCAAGGAGTGTAGACAGGCGCAGTGTGGATATGCAATTTAACTACGCACTTCAACGCATGCGCAGAGTGTCTACTGGGTGAACGTTGTAAAATCATCTGCAGCTCTGCGCCGCGTTACCATCGTAGTTTGAAATTACAATGTTCACTCGATAAACGCTCTCTGCATGCGTCGTCGTGCGTAATTATATTGCATACCTACATTGGGCAGGCATCACCAGCTTCTTTACGAAAATAAATTACTGCAACGTGAATATTATAATTTTGAACTGCGATCGTAACGTCACGTAAAACTTCTGTTTGATCGTAGTTCAGAATCGTAATATTCACCCGATAGATGTATCACTCCGTTCTACGAGACGCCAGACGCATGCGTCACCTACCCCACTCTTTGCGTAACTTATTTCTCTGTCCACGGTGAATACGCTGGTCAGACGAAGTTTGAAGACGTCTAGAGCATGTTTCGTTGTTTGGTTAGTTTTGTTTTATTGTGAAATCACAGATAAGTATACCTCTAATACCAATGCATTCCGTTGAAATGAATAAATTATAAGGTATTTAAAAAATCATTGTATTTAAAATTATGATGCAAATAGGTGATACAATGACCGATGAGACAAGTAGAGCTAGTATTGGCGTTAAAACACCTACTAACAGTGGCCCAAGTAAATATATAAATATGTATAGTAAATACAACTACCTACGTATACATGTACCTATATGTGTATAACCTATATCTTTTCTTAAACTCTGTACTTGTTCAATTGTTTGTTATATGTTGTAGTATACAATTCAAATAATAATCCAAATTGTACCAACAGGCAGAAGCGGTATCCATGTCAGAACAATAGGTTCACCAACCAAGAAGGGGAGAATTCAAAAATTTAGAGAAGCATGGATGCAAGAACCTATTTTTGCACCATGGTTGGCCAAGTCACCATTAAACAACTTGGAAGCCATGTGCAATGTGTGCAAGAAGGTCATTCGTGCAAGACGAGCTGATCTTCTGAAACATGAAAGTAGCGTGAAGCATCAAGAACACATGGTTATTTCAGGGAAAGTAATGAACACCAAAATCCTGCAATTATTGCATCACAAAGGAAGCACTAATAGGGCAGAACTCAGGTGTGTGTTACATATAGTGGAGCATGGTAAGAGTTTCAGCTCTTGCAAACATTATGTTGATACTATTCAAGATGGTGATATGGAATGTAATTGTCCTACCATACAAGACTTAAAGTTGAAAATCACAAAAATCAGAGCTATAATTCAAAATGTAATTAACAAAGCAATTATGGAAAGGGTAGCCAACATTTTGAGGCATACATTTTTTGCAATATTAATTGATAAAGGTAGAGACGCAGGAAATAGCAAAAATTTTGCTATTTTAACACGCTATATTCATGAGAACAAAATTCATAATTATGTTTTAGAGTATATTAGTATTAAAAGTGGAAGTGCCAATGTTTTATTTAAATGTTTTGACTATGCTCTAGCAAGGCACAACATCCCAATAAAAAATGTTGTTGGAATTTCTAGCAGTAATGCTGATGTCATGGTGGGAAAGCATCATTCCTTTGTAACGTTATTTGAAAAAAGAAATCCAGAGGTTGTTATAATTCCATGTATTTGTCAGAAGCTAAACCTGATTGCTTTCCATGCAAGTCAATTCATCCCACATAATGTAAATAAATTAATGCATCGTATTTTTAACTACACTGGACAAAGTGGAAAGGGAAAACTTGAATTGGAGGAATTACAAATGTATGCATTGACACATAATCTACTTGAACCATCAAAAACCAGATGGTTGTTAATACGCGAATACATCACAAAACTATTAGAACAGTGGGCCATTTTATTAATATATTTTGAAAGCCAAACTAGTGATGATGCCGCAGAAATTCTTGAGGATTTAAGTTCACCATTCGCTAAAGCGTACTTAGAATTTTTAAATTACAATCTGAAAATAATAACACGGTACAATACAATTTTTCAAAGTAAGCAAGCTCAGATAAGCACCATGGTAGAACAATGTTATGAGCTACTAAAAGATTTAGGATGCCATTTTTTAAAATTAGATATTGTACATAACATAAATTTACATGAAGTAGATCCTTATAATGAAGTAAATTTGCTACCTCTGGATGAAATAAATATTAGTTCAAAGAGTAAATCCACTATTAGCGAATGCGTAGAATCTGAAAAAATTAAACAGTTCTATACAAATTGTCAGAATTTTTATCAAGCAGCATTCAAAAGTGCAGTCGATACACTGCCATTCAATGATATATTTCTAAGATCATTAAAATTTTTACAGCCGTCAGTTGCTCTAGATCTTCAAAAACATGAAAACCACATTGAAAATATATTGCAGAAGTTCAAGTCAAAATTTGACGACGAAGACGTACTGCAGGAATGGTTTTTCCTTGGATTTCTGGAGGAAGGAACAAAAAATACATTACTATCATTAAGTGTGTATGATTTTTGGATTAAGGTGATTGAAATTTCAGATAATAGAGCACAGAAATTTAAAAATATTTGTAAGTTGGCACTACTGTGTTTGACTTTACCGTATACGAACACAGAAATTGAAGGACTATTTTTATTAGTAAATAACATTAAAACTAAAAACCGGAAAGGATTAGGACATCGCATGGTCGGAGCATTATGTCGCATAAATGTGGATTTAAATAGTATGGGCTCAAAATGTTGTGACTATCCGATTACAGATGAAATATTGAAGAATTTTAATAGTAGAATGTATAAAGAAGAAATTATGCCACATGAATTAAATGATATAATTGTACAAGATCAAATATCAAGTGATGATGATGACGTGTAATAATATAATTTTGTAAATAAGTGATATAGTTATAGTATGTCTAAAAGCATATTAATTTGCAATCATAATGAAACTTATTATTAAGTTTCTATACCTTATTTTGTTTTTCGTTATATAAGCAGATAATAACTCATTACATTAAAAAAAGCGTAGCTATTTACAGCTCGGCGTTGTGTTGCGTTCTCAATTTTGAAAATATCGGAAGTATGAAGTTAAAACGTATTGAATGTTAACGCGAGGAAATAAATAAATGTTGCAAGTAAATGTTATAAACTTCATATCTTCTTTTGAAAGATGTTTATTCGCTCGAAATATGACCCGCTTGCTTCGATACATTTTTGCCAATGAGTTTTTAAAGTATAAATATCAATTTTAATCCCTTGACATACAAATAAAATAGAGTTTCATAACTTGTAAACAAAACTGCATATTTTATTTGCGCTAGGGTAAAAGGTGAACGAATAACATCAGACACCACCTATTTCCTGAATGCAAGTGATTTTAAAAGGCAGTTCTTGACGACTCGAAGACGTCGGAGTCTATAATCACACTTCCAGACGTTATTGTATGACAAGAGATCATTTGTATGACTAAATTTTACAATGAGAATTTTAATACCATCTCTGCAAACAAAGTGTTTAGTTCGTGAAAATAGTCGTATAGGTGTTTAAAAAAATGAAAATCTATTGATAAAAGATCGGGTATATGGGACGAATGTTGCAAAATTTCATACGTTCTGATTCATTTAATTCTGAAACTATTTCTTGTAATATAATACACAATAAAACTGTGGAGGAGGTTATGCAATAAATAACAACATAAAGAAACATTTGTGGGTCATGAAGATCAATATTCCATATGCAGCAACCTTATACAGTCCTATCAGTTTACGTTTACACTTTTCAGAAAATTTAAGGTAAAAAATTTATAATAAATTTAACTACTATTTAAACTAGAAACAGTTTTCTTACGAAAATAGTTTACTAGCGTGCGAACATTATAATTTTTAATTATGATCCTGACGTGATATAGAGCTTACGTCTGATCGTAGTTCAGTATTATAATGTTCACCCGGTAGATACGCCACGTCGCTATATGGGACTCTCAATGCGTACGTCACCTTCCCCCACTCTTTGCGTAACTTATTTTCGTAAGAACACCGGGCGTCGCATGCGCGGAGTTCCAGCGCATACAATACCACCCCAATCCTTGCGTAACTTATTTCTCTGTCTAGGCTAACTACGTTGGTCAGATGCAGTTTAGAAACTTCTAGAGCACATTTCGTAATCTAGTCAGTTTCGTTTGGACCTTGTATTGCTCTGTTGTGGAATCACAGGTAAGCATTCCGTGAATGCATTACACTGAAATAAACAAATTATAAGGTATTTAAAAATCCATTATATTAAAAATTATGATACAAATAGGCAATACAATGACCAACGAGCCAAGTAGAGCTGGTATTGACATTAGAACATCTCCTAACAGTGTCCCAGGTAAATAAATTAATATATATATATTTATAGTAAATATAATAACTACATGTAGCTATGTACGTATATATATATATATCTCAAATTAAAAATTCTTTGTTATACATGGTATAATGTAATTAAACTCATAATCAAAGTTTTATCAACAGATAATAGCAGTACCAATGTCAGAACAATAGGTCCACCATCCAAAAAGACGAGGATCCAAAAATTCAGAGAAGCATGGATGCACGAACCTATATTTGCACCATGGTTAGCTAAGTCACCATTAAACAATTTAGAAGCCATGTGCAGTGTCTGTAAGAAAGTGATTCGTGCAAGACGATGTGATCTTCTGCAACATGAAAGAACAGTGACACATCAAGAACAGATGGTTATTACAGGAAGAGTAATAAACACAAAAATTTTGCAATTATTGCATCACAAAGGAAGTATTAAAAGGGCAGAACTCAGGTATGTGTTAGACATAGTGGAACACGGTAAGAGTTTCAACTCTTGCCGACACTATGTTGACACAGTTCCAGATGTTCATGCGGAATGCAATTGCAGTTATCCTACTATACAAAATTTGAAGTTGAAAACTTCAAAAGTCAGAGCTATAATTCAAAATGTAATCAACAAAGCAATCATTGAAAGGGTTGCTAACATTTTGAGACATACATTTTTTTCTATTTTAGTTGACGAAGGTACAGACACAAAACATAGCAAGAATTTTGCTGTTTTAGCACGTTATATTCATGAGAACAAAATTCATAGTTATGTTTTAGAGTATGTTAGTATTAAAAGTATAAGTGCCGATGTTTTATTTAAATGTTTCGACTATGCTCTAGCAAAGCACAACATCCCAATAAAAAATGTTGTTGGAATTTCTAGCAGTAATGCTGATGTCATGGTGGGAAAACATCATTCCTTTGTAGCATTATTTGAAAAAAGAAATCCAGAGGTAGTTATAATTCCATGTATTTGTCAGAAACTAAACCTCATTTCAATTCAGGCAAGTCAATTCATCCCAGATAATGTAAATAAATTAATGCACCGTATTTTTAACTACACTGGACAAAGTGGAAAGGGAAAACTTGAATTGGAGGAATTACAAATGTTTGCATCGAGACATAGAATGCAGGAACCATCACAAACTAGATGGTTGTTAATGCGCGAATGCATCATAAAACTATTAGAAGAATGGGCCATTTTATTAATATATTTTGAAAGCCAAACTAGTGATGATGCCGCAGAAATTCTTGAGGATTTAAGTTCACCATTCGCTAAAGCGTACTTAGAATTTTTAAATTACAATTTGAAAATAATAACACGGTACAATACAATTTTTCAAAGTAAACAAGCTCAGATAAGCACCATAGTAGAACAATGTTATGAGCTACTAAAAGATTTAGGATGCCATTTTTTAAAATTAAATATTGTACATAACATAAATTTACATGAAGTAGATCCTTACAATGAAGTAAATTTGCTACCTCTGGATGAAATAAATATTAGTTCAAAGAGTAAATCCACTATTAGCGAATGCGTAGAATCTGAAAAAATTAAACAGTTCTATACAAATTGTCAGAATTTTTATCAAGCAGCATTTAAAAGTGCAGTCGATACACTGCCATTTAATGATATATTTCTAAGATCATTAAAATTTTTACAGCCGTCAGTTGCTCTAGACCTACAAAAACATGAAAACCATGTTGAAAATGTATTGCAAAAGTTCAACTCAAAATTTGACGACGAAGTCGTATTACAGGAGTGGTTCTTTCTTGGATTTCTGGAGGAAGAAACAAAAGACGCATTACTATCGTTAAGTGTGTATGATTTTTGGATTAAGATGATAGAAATTTCGGATAATAGAGCACAGAAATTTAAAAATATTTGTAAATTGGCATTGTTGTGTCTGACTTTACCGAACTCAAACACAGAAATTGGAAGATTATTTTCATTAGTAAATAATATTAAAACTAAAAACCGGAATAGATTAGGTCATCGTATGGTCGGCGCATTATGCCGTATTAATGTAGATTTAAATAGCATGGGCTCAAGATGTTGCGACTATCCAATTACGGAAGAAATTTTAAAGAATTTTAATAGTAGAATGTATGAAGAAGATAATATGCCACATGAATTAAGTGATATAATTGTACAAGATCAAATATCAAGTGACGATGATATCGACGATGTTGACGTGTAACAATATAGTTTTGTATATAAATAATGTAATCATACTATGTGCAAAAAAGTAATAATTTGCGATCATAATGAAACATATTATTAAGTTCCTTTACTTTATATTGTGTTTCGTTGTATGAGCAGAGAATAATTCATTATATTATAAAAAGAGCAGAGCCATTTACAGCTTGGCGTTGTGTTGTGTTCATATTATAGTGAATGATTTTATATTTCCAAGTCATTTTAATTCTTTTGTATTTCAAAATTTTTATTATCCAATTCAATAATATTCAGTTTGAATAAATATATCACAATAAGTAATGAACTTTTGAAATCTATTTAGAATTTCGACAATATTAAACAAGTTAAAAATATGTTTATATAATTTCCATTTTAAAGAATATTAATAAAACTTTCTTTACTGTCTTTATTTAATTTAGAGACCAGTAAATGGAATAAAGACAGAAACACAATTTTTATTTTCTAAAATAAAAATTTTGGTTTCCAAGATCTTTTTCACTTTAACACTTACAGTTGGTAGAACATAGAAATGTTCGAAGCATAATTTAAAACATCATTATTAAAATTACACGTATTCTATAGAAAGTAATATAATTTTTAAAAATGTCATTAAAATTTAAAGTGTTTAATAGTGCACCAATCATTTCATGTTTTAATTTTTGAATTTAATTCGACAGCATTAATGTCCGGAGTATTAGTTCATATTTTTATTTTATATTAATATTTTATGGTTATATTTCATGTTTGTGTTATTCTATGAGAGATTGGTGAATGTATCCTATATACTATACCATAATCCTATATACTATACCTCCATGATGAAGTTTATTAGTGTGCCGACTTCTAGGGACGCTAAGGATTAACCGGTTGGTCGGGGGTATCATCGGCGATCTGGGGGCTCTTCGTCCGTACATTGTTGTTCGGCATGAGCCCTCAAGGTGCATCGTCATCGTCGATGTGACCATGCCCTTCGAGAATCGCTACGATGAGCTTGAGGCAGCCAGACTCCGGAAAGTGGAGAAATACCTCCCTCTGGCCGCCTCACTTGAAGGGCTCGGCTATTGCGCGGCCGTCTTCGAGATCGTCATTGGTGCCCTCGGCTCTTGGGTACCGGCCAATGACCTCGTTCTGAAGACGCTGCGTATCTCTAGCAGGTACGCGGCTCTGATGCGGCCGCTCATTGTGTGCAAGACTGTCCAGGAATTTAGACTGTCCTGGAATTTGTTCTTCTTTGAACATCATTAAGATCCGCGCCTCCGACAAAATAAAATGCTGAGAAGCGACAAACGGAATGGACATGCGAACCAGAAATTTTAATAATTTGCTCGCTATTATACAAGGTGTCTCAGAAATCGTAGTACAACCGGGCAGGGGGTAATTCTACATTAGAAGAAAATATTTTAGTATAACATTTTATATATATATACAAAACACTCGAAACATCTGTTTAATTTATTCGCTATTTTATGACTTTCACTCTCGACTATTCTGCCGGCGTACTACTCTGGCTTTCGTCTGAAAACCCTTACACCGTGTTGTAGTTTTTTTCATCGGAGCATCTCAGATATCTTTAAAACTTAGTGTCCGTTGCTATGACAATAGACACATATTCGAGGTGCGCGGCGAGCAAGTGTACTTAGCAGATCAGTTCGAATCTTATCTCTGTCAGCAATGGTATTCTTCTTGCGGACATACTCGCAGCCGACAATCTCCCCATAGACTCTTGCGAGATATTTGTTCAAATCACAGGTGCCTGTCGACTTCATCCATTTAGCCGCCAACTCATCCGCCAGATAGACCCGAGCATTCCAAGGCCACAAAAGGTGATTCATATCCCATAAAAGTATAGTCTAGAGCCTCCTCTAGGCATATGGGCAGTAGGGGTGTCATTGATATGATAGTGGCACTCATCATACGCTTAAGTTACATAAGACGTGAGGGATTCCATACATCAGGAACATCGGAACAATGCTTCCACTTACTAAGAGATTTTGGATGTCATTTTTTGAAATTAAATATTGTACATAATGTAAATTTACATGAAGTAGATCCTTACAATGAAATAAATATTGGTTCAAAGAGCACGTCTATTGAATGCGTAGATTCTGAAAAAATTAAACAATTCTATACAAATTGTCAGAATTTCAAAAACATGAAAAAAAAAACTGAAAATGTATTGCAAAAGTTCAAGTCAAAATTTGACGACGAAGTCGTATTACAGGAGTGGTTCCTTCTTGGATTTCTGGAGGAAGAAACAAAAGACGCATTACTATCATTAAGTGTGTATGATTTTTGTAAATTGGCATTGCTGTATTTGACTTTACCGAACTCAAACACAGAAATTGGAAGATTATTTTCTTTAGTGAATAATATTAAAAGTAGAAATTGGAATAGATTGGGACATCATATGGTCGAAGCATTATGCCATATTAATATGGAATTAAATAGTATTGGCTCAAAATGTTGTAACTATCGGATTACGGAGGAAATTTTAAAGAATTTTAATAGTAAAATGTATGAAGAAGATAATATGCCACATGAATTAAATGATATAATTGTACAACATCAAATATCAAGTGACGATGATATCGGCGATGATGACGTGTAATAATATAATTTTGTAAATAATTAATGTAATTAATTTGTGAGAAATGGTATTTCCCATTTGTAATAAACTATATTGTTAAGTTTTTTCCCCTTATTTTATGTTTCCTTTTATACACAGAAATAATTTTGCAGCTCTCTGTCGCGTTGTGTTCGTAATTTAGAATTGTAATGTACCTCCATCATGCCTTCCATTTATTTGATTTCAAATGCAACTTTCTCTTCTGGCTATCATAAGATTCGCCTCATACTCATATTTGCTATTATCAGATGTCTTCATCAATTGCATCATCGGAATCCGTCCGTTATTCGCGGTGACGTCAATCGTGGCAAAAGTGGCGCCTGCGCGTGTTGCCACGCTTTAAAAAACGTGGCTTTCCTGAGCGCATGTTTATATGAGTTCGTTTGATGCCATTACGTCTCTCTACACACGACATGAATATAGAAGTGGTTAACAAGTGGTTGTCAACATTCTATAATAGACTTTTAATCATTTGATACGTTATGGTATTAACTGAGCAATTTAATTAATTCCATCACCTTTATCTGTAAAGAGATAGGAGATAAAAGATATGTAGTATAATGAAAGGTTACAACAGTAGGGTCCTCAGAAAGAAACCATATGTTATATTCGCAGATGAAACCAAATTCAATCTTTTCGAATTTGTCGGACATAGACCTATATGGCGTAAGGTAAACGAGAAACATAAATTGAAAAATTTCAAATCGATTTTCAAAACGATTCGGAATGCGATGCTTCTAAGAAACTAGATTTCATTTACATAATATTTCTAATAATGTACATCAGTTTTATAAAAGTAGGTGAAATTAATTTATATTGCATGTCAATTTATAAAATTTGGAGAAAGCAGATTTATTATAGCTATCTATTTTATAAACTTGTCATAACTCATAAATCCTAGGTAAGTTTGAATTACATGATAAATTGTAATAGGAATTAATTTTCAAGCTTGATAAAAAGATTGCACAGTCGAATGTGGCTGACTTGGCATTCAAGATATATTAATGAAGCTTTGGAGAACCTCCGTTTATTTAAAAACCAATGAAATATTTAACACCAATAACATTCGGCCATAAAAATGTTTAACGCTCGGTGATATGTCTATTATCTGTTGTACAGAAATACAAAGATGAAGGGCTAAAATCAGACTTTAGAAAAGTTCTAGATCTTTCTCATAAGTTATAATAGAATTTTCTACATGTATCTAGTACTTTTTTAAAGAAGTTCTCATACTTCCATGTTTCGATAAAAACAGATAACTTGTAAAAAAATTGTCTATATATAAAGTGACCCAAAATTGATTCGCAATCCGAATACTCGCGATTTCTGAGGTTACTTGAAGTAATTTTGCTCTTACCGAAGTACAATGCGCGACTTTGTTTTCAAGTTATTAACGAAATACTACATTGATCAATGAGAGGCAAGTTCGACTAATGAAATAACATAATCCTCACTGCTCTGAATTCGAGAAACCAAAAATATTTCTCGCAAATATTATTATTTCGTTAACAAGCTCTATGCAAAATTTGAGCTGAATTGATGCGTGGATTTTTTTAAATTACAGACAGGGACAGTGAAATAGTCAGACATCTTTCACAAAATTTCAAACCTTAACTTTGGAAAGTCAACAATTCTTCTCGTAAATATTGTTTTTATGCAATATGAAGCTATTTAACTAATTTTAGCAGAATTAGGATGGTGGGAAGGGGGTGGGGTCAGAAGTTTAATCGTATTCTCTCATAATTCTCATGAAACTCCTACTGAAGTCAGATTGGATTCTCAACAAGATGTTTCCGTTTTAACAATACAGCGAGTTAACATTTGCGGCCTCGACATAAGAAGGCAATAATCTAATGAAGGTGTTTTACATTAGCGTAACTAAGATCTTTGTCAAGGAAGGGTGGGAGGATTCCTTGACTTTATCCATTTATTTACTATACATATAGAATTATAGGCAATGCACAGTAGCAGCCAATGATTTAAAACAATTTATTGGAAATGGGTATTTAAATACATTTAAGCTAAGGTATATTTTTAAATAAAAGAAACTTTATTATTAGCTTCTAAGAACATTGATTTGTTTTTGCCCATGCACAAATATTGTATTGTGGGTAATACGTAATATTCCAATACAATTCATTTTAATTTGAGTTACACACATATTGCATGGCATACATATACATAATATTTATAAATTATATATTAATATTTAATATATATTATTTATAATATATTATATATAATATATTTAATATATATATAATATCTAAGAAATTAATTTATTATAATATTTAAAAACGAGAATATATAGATTTAATTTAAGCTTTTAAGCTGTCTGCTTTTGTCTCTATTTCGTAGTATTTCAGCATTTTCAATAATAAAATATTTTATGTTGTTTTTTTATTTTCAGAGAATTTGTTCTGTTTATATCTCATAAACGAAGGACAGATAGGACATCTTTTTATATAACCTTTTTCCATTGTTTTTGGACGTACTGCCAACTCCTGGAATGGATTCCACATGTTACGAAACACGTTAATTATAGAAAAACGTGAGCAAATAATTAAATTCTTAAATTTAGTAATTAATTAAATTCGTAAATTCTTGGAAAAACGTAACCACAGCGATCTTCATAAAAATTGAATGAAGTTCTGAAGTGTGACCAATGTTTTAGGTAGAAGCGTGCTGTACCATCACGCTGGGAGACACTGGTTCGATAGAATGGCGGGGACAGCATGGTAATCTCACTTGTGTACCACCCTGTAGGGAGCGTTCCCCGTGCACTGCGTCGCGTCAGCTGGTGTCTTGCGCAGAAGACAAGTATCGAGTAGTATAACGAGGACTCGTAAGCACGATCATCGTGTGCCGGCTTTACGAGTTGCTCGATATAGCCACACGGCGTTGTGTTTCGCGTGAAACGAAACGAAACGGGACGACGGTCGTTGTCGGCGTCGTCGACGACGATAGGACGCGACGCGACGATACGTTTGCTAAACGTTCTCCTTTATTCGTTTCGGCGTCAAATTCACCGCGAGTGGAATAATTGATAGGCTGGGGAAAGCCCGGCAGTGCACGGCTGCAAAAGGAAGAAACAGACCGAATACCAAGGAAGAACGTTTCTTCGTGACAGCAGACATGGGGCTCAAGGACTTCCGTATAATCTTTGACAATCCTTGGAACACCTATTACCCGGGACAGACGGTCAGCGGAAATATCGTGGTCGTTCTAGATAGCACGAAGAAGGTCCGCGGTACGTTGAATTGGAATCATTGCGAGCTTAGCTCGATCCGCATAACAGAATGAATCGGCCGGACAAGTTCTGTCGAGCGTCGACAAGTTATTTTCATCTATTCGTAATGCTGTGAGCCGTGTGAGATGAGAGACGAGTGCTGCACGCTGCTTGCTTATGTGTAACGTGACAGGTGGCCCTGCCTGGATTTTTCTTAACAACTCGCCGATTTGCGCAATCCTCTTAACAATACGTATGTCGAATTATGATGTTTTTCTCGCGCGATCCTTGAAACGTTACATCGTTTTACGATTAAATTGATAATTTCAAATTATTCTTAGGGACCAGCGATGGGTCGGTGATTTATTATTAACCGCACAGGAGTTTTAACGCTGGCGTTTTTTTAAACCGTTGCGAAATTAACCAGCACCGGATTTCCAATGAGATTAAAATTGTTTTAATTTTTATAAGAAGGTAACAAGCATGGATTTTTTATATTAGCAATTAGTTTGGTTGGCCGCATCGGGATTTTTAAATAGTCTGGTATCGTATTTTTTAAGTCGAAATTTTTTTAAGTTGTCTTGTTGATATTGTCATTGTTGTACGCATGCATTTTCTATATCAATAATTAATTAGTCGATTCTGACTTTCCATAGCTTCCATGATATTGATATCGGAGGTTGTCTTTCTCAGAGTAACTATAAAAGATATTTTAATAATAGGCCCCATTAAAATATTAAAGTCGTCTTGTTAATACGAAGGGTGTAGGTCTTCAATTTTTAATCGTTGAATTGACAATAACTGAATTTATAAAAGGGAAATTATCTTCATTTTTCCAGAAAGGTAATACCATGATCTTTTTACGGTAATAATTAGTAGATTTCGAATTTTTAATTTATGGAACAAATAAATAGATCAAATACGGAACTGTAAAGGGATTAGGAGAATTTAAGGATATTATCAAATTATTAATATTACAATTATTATAGTCGAAATACCAAATAAATCTGTGTCTATTTTATGATTTACAAAATTTACTTAGATAATTTTTATTTGACATAAAAATGTAGTAATTAGTTAATCGGTCACATTGGGATTTTTAATGTCGTCTCGCTGATATAAAAATGAAGGTAATCATAAGGGCTCTAATCAATCAGGCCTATTGAATCTTCTTATTTCGTTTGGTAACATTGTTTACAAAATCAAAATAATTTTTATTATTACCAAAAAGTAATAAGTAGACCGTGAACCTTTATGCAAAATAAAAATTCTCCAAACCAATTGTAAGAATAAAAAATAAAATATAAATATGTTTCTGTTTTTGACTATTTTAATAAATCGTGTAACAATGTGCTCAAGTTCTAATGTCCCTACAAATTTGTATTGGATGTATTAAATATTATCACGAATGCGTAAAATGCGCTGTTTAGTGACAGGCATGGACTTTCCTTTCTTTGTAATTAGTTCACTTATATCGCTCACAATGGTAATTAATAATTGATTACTAGGTCCTATCGAAATTTTCGATCTCTTTTATAGACCGACAATTTTTGATCATTAAATAGACAAGAAACTAAATTTGTAATTTCAACATTATTTTCGTCATTACAGAAGGATGATTGCTACGGAGAGTTTTGTTCAATCGGGAATTTTAAAATCACGTTAGTTGCATGGAAAAGGTGGCGTTCTTAGTAAAGTTATACAATTCGTATCAACTATTTTTGCAATCGAATCAACGCTGTTTTCATCTATAAGAGAGGCTGGTAATGGACTTTTTAAATTAACTATTAATTAATCTTACTTGCACAGAGATTGTAAGATCGTATTAATCATAATGATATCGCAAGCTGTGAACATTTTCGTGCAATTATACTATTTTTAAGAACACCATTCATATTATATTTGCAATGAAATTGATAGTAATTCTTGTTGTAAAAGATTGCTAACTATGAACTATTTTTATTAATAGGTAAATTACTTGGTAATTTAACATTAGAATTACTGAGACCTAAAGACCTAAACGCGACTAATTTATATTATTTTATTACCTTGACAACACTAAATTTCTTTAAACTAAAGAATTCATACTAACAGTTTTATAATGTCAGGAATTATCATTTTCACATTGATTTGGTATGTAGTTCTACTGTTGAAGACGTTTTATCATAAAAGATGTTTCAGTTTTTCTGTAATTAATATTTATATATATAGTTCTTTTCAATTAGCCATTCACAATTAGAAACTTAAAAAACGTGTTAGTAATATACCGATATTGAAAAACAGTATTCCTTACTGGTATTGTAAAATTTACAATGGCATTAGAATAACAGATTCTTCTAAAAATTAAACTTCGGAGAGTTAAACGTTACGGAATTTTGAGAGCAGTTTTATTTTATTTTTAGGTTCAGTTTCGGTCGATGAAGTAAACTTTTCCTTCCTTCTAATTTTAGTAAGAAATAATGATAAAGAAAAATTGTATAAAGAACGTCATTCTAGCAAATAATGATTAGCATATCCTTTCTACGGAAATGTCAAAATCATGTTAATTTACTGTGTTTATTCACTATATTAATTCACTGTTAACGTAAAATTTACATGTAAATCAATTATCACAGAAATTTTAAAATTCTGTTTATGAAACCAAAATTCATTGTTAATTTTTTTATATGTAAAAACAAGTAGATCAAAGTTAGTTTTTTGTGCAACTATATACAGTTTCTCCTATTTTACACTCGTTGACGTGATTAATAAGGCGAATATAATGATTAACCGCGTTTGTTTTTTTATTTGAAGATGTCGGAATGCACGGATTGACGAGCAAAGCGGGGATTTATGAATGTTCTATTTTGAGTTTCGTTCTAATTTGTATGTGACACACGATGCATATCTCGAAACTGCTGTCACCGCAACGCAGCGGTGATTTTTTTTCCCACAAGGTATAGTTTAATTATAGCACGACCATGCACGCCCGCATAGTTGAAATGGACAATGACGGTCAGTCGTGGAATATTTGTTTGTGTCACGCCACATTGTTTTTACAATGCCTTGTCTATTTCTACATTGTTATTGTTTCTTTCGTAGTGTCCGCCATTATACTTTCATAATGGAGTTTGTGTATTTTCTCGATGCCAGATATTCTACCATTGTACCATATTGTATTTGGAAACTCGTTTTTGTTTTCTTAAAACACAGATCATTAGGAGGAATCTCTGAAGAATATGTAATAAGAAGGTGTGCCATTAAATAATAATAATGATAATGATTCATATTCGTTCTAGAGCTTTTACAACGATATTTATTATTATTATATTTTCTGACAACAAATGTAACAAGTTAATTACACATGTATATTTACAATGACGAATAGCGAATAATATTTTAAATTCATATTTGATAAATATCTGCGTAATAAAATTAGTATTATAAATACAAAATACATAGTTTGCATGCTAAAGCCAACATAACTTGTATTATAAATATTCGGTCGTTTTCTGTTAATAATGGGTATCTTAAAATAATTTTACGAAATCTGAATAATATTTAAACTGGCACCATGAAAATCTTGATTATATCTTTCTATACTATATAAATTATAAAATATACTATTATTTTTAAGACACTTCTCCTAATAATAAATATTTTAAACAGAAATGTGAAGTTTTGAAAAATACTTGTAATGCATGTACCATCACAACATTTACATCATGAGATAATCTAATAATTTTAAAAATATCGTTCTTTCGTAATTAATATTTTAAGCTTATTACGCTTCAAACGTGATTATACAAGTGGTGCCATAAACTTTTTCCAACGTTGGCAGTAAATAAAATAAATAAAATAAAATTGCTAATATTGTTCATATTCATAACATTAACAGGTTATTCTACGATTGTTTTTTAAGTAGGCATTACAGTGGTTTGTAAAAGTTGAGATTATTAAATGCTGATTATAATAAAAGAAAATAGCGTTTATTGTGTTCATATAATTACAAAGCTGATATTTACTGTGCCACTGTAATGACAAAACTAAAATTCATTGTGTTAGTGTAATTATAAGATTGATATTTACTCTGTTACTGTAATTTCAAGATTAATATTTATTGTGATATTGTAAACCGCAAACTTGTTATTTAAATCAATTAGGTCTCCGTCTGTTTGCAACATGAAATGCGTTCGCAACCCTGTCTTTGATTTCCCGGTGGTACACCTCCACCATTTTGTCTAATAATTCGAAAAGCATTATACCCAGCTGCATTATTTAAAGCATCTCCTTCACGTTGGAATGCGGCATCTAGTGCGTGCGATACTAACAATAAGAATGAAGTGTTAAACACTAAAATTAGAAGTACTTAGTTTAAGACCGAGAGTACGTACTACATGCAACATTGAAGTAGAATTGAGTATCAAGCTAATATTATAATATATGTTAGTTAGATTATAATGTCTACGATAAAATCATTCTCGCGAATCAATGATTTTCAATAGGAACGCGTTTAATTGTAGATATGTTAATTAATGCGAATGATCAATTCGTTAGAGTATTTTATTAATATTGACATTTAACCATTGTAAAACTAAATAAAAGATATGCAGGAATTAATTAAATGTTTCTGTTTATTAAATTTTCGTTTGCTTCTCCTTTATTGCTTTTCGTTTCTCGCGATACAGAATTGTTTGATCATACGTTTAACGCAACGAAAATTGATTTTGGTTTATTAAAACAATGTATAGTACCGTACAAAGATGTAATCGTATGTGATGAAGTTTTACCTGTATAGATGTTTATATGTAATTAGAAACGATTATTGACACTCTGTCATCTTTTCTCTATGAACAAATATTTATATGTATAAACGTGTTTACATCGAAATCACATTTTAAACGATAACAATTTACAGTATAAACATTTGCTGCTTTCTAATCAAAATTTTAAATGATATCACCGAATTTCGTTGACTTAAAATGATATTTTTGTCTCAATAGGTGGATCTATTAATAAATAAAATTACGTATTGAATTACAGTATGATTTCGTTTTTATCGTGTAAAAGCGTGTACAAAAAATATTATGTTGTACACAGAAAATTTCATTTTACATTTTTGAATTATCCTCCAATTTAAAATTTTCTACTTTGATAGTATCTATTGTTAGCGTACGTACAATATTTATATTTCAATGAATTTATGTTTGAAATAATATTAGAAAATAAAGAGTCTGTATGTTACATGGTAACGACATTTTGACACTTTCTTTAAATATATCAATATCTAAAAATATAAGAACATGATTAATAATAAAAAAAGAAGTTACAGTCACATTAACCGCTAATTTGGGTTTCTTGCGATTCAGTCACAGTATTAAACAATAGGGAAATTTGATTTTCTAGAAATAGTGCTCTAATATGTAGCAGAGTTACAAATAAAAATCTGTCCGAATTTTTCAGTGTAAATATTTTATTGTCGCAGCAATTGTTGGGAAAAATAAATCTAATACGTTAAAAATAACCAGTTTCTAAAGATAGAAAATCAAGAATGGTGAAAGTATTAAAGATTGGATAGATTTTTCGAATCTATCCAAAAGTTACGAATTAACACAATATTTTATGATGATTCTGTTTACGAGCATCGATATAATCAATGTATATCGTGGATGAAATGTATTAATTATGACTGCGAAACTTGCTCTTTAATTAATAAATTTTATTTACTCAATAAATCTATTCAATTTACATACTTTTTCTCATTTCGGAATTTATTCATACTTACTGAACTTAAAATCTTATCCATATTTATTCTATTTGAGAGTGTATTCCCATTTAACCCTTTGCCGTATCATTTTCTTTACAGTTACTGCGATTAGGAATTTTTCAATTGATATAATTTCTTGGAAGGGACAGAACATTAACATTTATTCCGTGCCTGAATTTACCCGAATACTTAAATATTAATAACAAGGGAATAGAATTTTATTCAAATTTTAAAGAACAGTATAACATCCATATTTAATAATTTATTACAAGTAATTTCCATCGCGAGTCGGACTCGTCAAAGTACGGTAAGGGGTTAATTGATATAGGAACTTGTTCCTATATCTGTACTCAACTTAGAAATTACATTTGTATTAACTCAAATTAGAAATGTATTTTTATTTACTTAATTTAGAAACGTCTGCTTATATTTTTGGAAACTTATGCTCATCTATTCAATTTAGAAATGTATTCCTATTTAGTCAATTTGGAAATATATTACTATCTACTTTAAGGGGTATGGGTGTTGCCGGTCGTTGAAATGAATTCGGGATGCAGGTTATAAGGATTTCTTAAGCAAAAGGAGATGTGATTAGAGGATGACATGGAGTTACAGGATTAATTTTGATCACTTTCCTTGCTAACATCTATGGCGAGCAATGAAAACAACTTTGATCAAATGAAACAACTACTACTATTAGGCGGCCGGCTTTCTTAGCCATCCTTTCCCAATAGGTCTAAATTACGCTGCAAGATTACCGTATCTCTATATCCGAAAGGCGACTGGCCTTTATGACCGTCCGCTCTTACCGACATGATAACCGAAGAACCTATGCAGATTCCTACCCTGTTCCTCTCTCAGCGGGAGGTCGGTCTTCGTGACCGTCGTCTCCCATGAATCCAGAGAGACGTTCAAGAGCAACCCCTGTCCCCTTCTGTTTTAGCAGGCGGCCGGCCTTCATGGCCGTCCTCTTCCTTCCCTGTGAGCGGCCGTGGCTTACCTCGTCCTCTCTCACAGGTGTAGCCGTGATCTTTTATTTTCTTTTGTGTTTGATACGAGGGGATTTGTGACTTACCGTGTCTGAAAGCTATGGCCTTTTCACCAGTAGTTATGAGGGGTTTGGTTAGTTATGTGGTGTTACCTGCATGAGGTGTAGAGTTGGAAATGCTATGAGGTAATTGGGGAAAAAATTTTCAAAGAAAAACCCATTTAGTATGTAGCCATGATTTAACCGAGAACCCTTTATTTATACTATCTCGTTACTAGTCATGAACCGTTAATCGAATCTGCCGCGTTGTCGATGTTTCGGAGTGGTCCAGAATCGTCTACAACAATGGTCGCTAACTTTTGTCTCCTTCTTCTTTCGCCTCGTTACACTACTTAATTTATGCATGTTGGTTTCCGAGTTCGTGTCAAGAACGGGTGGGCAGCATTTTCCCCAGAAACTTTACTGAACCGAATAGATATTACGAGGCAAAGTGAGACAGGTGTAGTACGTTAAGCAGCTGTCGAGGAGGGACGCGACGATTAACCACGATTAAACGTACAATAAAGAAAATCTGAGTTTCAATAACTGTTGTATTCCTCTATATTAAACAAATTTCTCTACAGACATCGATGAGTTGCTATTCTAGTTTTGTAAATAGCTATTCTCAGATTAATTAATAAGCAATCTTCAAGGTGACTCGCGTAACTTGCATACCTCGAATAACTTTGAAATTGTTTTTTTTTACAAAGTGATTAAATACATGATCTCAAAAGCGAGTAGAAGTTCATATATGTAAGAAGATTTCCCAGTTGGCATGATCGATTAATTTAAAGTGGTTAGAGATAAGCAAACTACATGACTTAACCTAAACAATAATAATACACTTATTGATAAACAAACTTCGACTTACATCGTGTTTAGACTTATCTTAATTGGAAGAAACTAAGTTATCCTTTGATGTTACAATTATAAAAGTAAGACGAAAACTTTACTTCGTTTAATTGCGGCATCCTATTGATGTACGTCGGTTTTCTTTCTTTTCATTACAGTAATTTTCTTTCTTACTAAGATAAGGCTCACCAAGTTTGAGGTAGAGTGGCGTTAATAACCGCGAAAAAGAGAGGTTCTCCCACCGCACCTTATGCCCCCCGAAAAAATTAAGAATTATTAACCGCCACACCTGGTAAAAATGATTGTATTTGGAGAACTTCTAATCATTGTGATTATGAAGAAAATGGTGTTGTATGGAGTTAAATTATCGGACACGTTTAACCACGTTTGATATTTTTAGCAACGAATGCGTCTCCTTTCCTTTTATAACATGAACAGATGGTTTCCCCTTTACAACATTTCTAGAGAAATGGAAGGGATGCAATTCACAGAGAATTTGGGTAGAGAATGATAACCTACTCTTTTCGTAGCTACCTTGATGGTGGGTGAAGTAAACCGTGTAAGGACCATGTAAATTCAACCGTGCACTTGTATTGTTTTATGTCGAATTTTCTCTTTGGTGCATATTATTCTATTAGGTTTTTATTATAATAATTAATTATAATTATTAATTGTAAATACTAAATTGCTTTCGTATCGTGAACAAGTCCCCTAATGTAAACAAATCTTTAGAAATCTTTAAAAACAAATTTTTAGAAATGTGCAAATGCTCCAACGTTAATAAGTCAAACAGAGTTAAACAGTCACAATGGTATAAATAAAAAATGGAAGTATGATTTACTCGAAAAGAAAAGTCTGCCTGAATTTGATGTAGGATTAATTATTTAATTTGCTTGTTTTGAAAGCGGCCTAAGTCTATTTTACAAAAATATCGAGTATCGAGAAACATTAATATTTACATTACAACGGTACATATATATATTTATAGTTTTATTCTCTAAAACGCAATGACATTACACTACCGTGTTATCAGTTATCAATATTTTGAAATATATTAGAACGCAAAGTTCTTAAATATTTGAATTTAAAAATAAATAGACATAGGTCGCTTTCAAAATAAATGGCTCAGATAACTGTTTTATTTTATTCTTCGTATATGCTATACCTTCACAATTTCTGTTTGTCCAAAGCAATTTAATAAATAATATTTTTACAGGTATTAGCGTGAAGGTGAAAGGCTTCGCAGACACTTGCTGGACAACAGACAAACAAGAAATGGACGAAAGAGGACAGTACAGAGAGGGAACACAGACGGTGACGGCCCACGAGGAGTATTTTGACACCAAGTATTATTTGGTCGGATCAGCTTCGGGTAAGATTTCCTCGTTTCCTCACGCTCCTTGCAACAGTGCTCGTGCGATTCGAAGGGAGTAACGCTCTAGCTCGCTGCGTAGCGCAGGGGGAGTTGTGGACTGTATGTATTTTCCGACGTTTCCCGTGAAAAGGAATACGTCGGTGGCAGGCGCGCGGATTCAAACCTCGGTTCACACTGCAACCGCTAAGGGCGTGCAGGTTCAAATCAAGGTGCAATCGGCAACGGCTGCAGGAGTTCTTAGCTGCTCAACCTAGAGCGCAACTCAGTGGAGGTTGTAAAGTTCCACTTGTGTTTTCGGGGGGTGAGACCGATTGAACAGTCTTTAATGGCGTTATTTAGCCGCCCTTCTTCCAACCTCTCGTTATGCTTCTATTCGTCATAAATGGCGAGGAGGTCGAAGAGGCTGGACCGGACACTCGACGGTATCCGCCATCGTCCACTGCACAAGAATGCTTCTATTCGTCACAACTATCTCCTTACGGCTGGTTATACACCCTCTTATTTCGACAGCAAGACCAGGAATTCTCGTCGAGAGACTGACAGGCTCGTATCACGGCAGCAATAGGTACTCCGGACGAGCTGGCTCTCAAGACGTATGAAACGAATGTCCACAGAGAGATAACTGTCGAAAAACTTACTTGTTCGAATCACGGCAGCAATGGGTGCTCCGCTCGAACTATGGAGAAATCGTCACATACGATTCGCAACGAGACTGCCTGTCTTCCAGCAGCACTCGAATGTGTTCTCCAGACTATCCTTTCGACCTTCTCTCTTGACTGGTGGATCGTGAATGTTGCAGTCAGCTGCGCGAATGCCGGGCTATCCTGATTAATTGACACGCGGCGCTGACTGTTCGGTATATCTATCTCGCTTGTCTCAATATCGTTGCTCTCTCTCGGCGGTGTGACGTCACCGCGTGTTTTGGAAATATTCTAACGTGTCCATTGGATTTGACTTTCGACAGTGTACACTACGCGAATTTTAATCGAAATCAAGCATATCAGCTTGATTTTTTCTATCTACTATTATTGTCTCGCGGACTCCTCTTGAAGTTCATTGCCCGGTCACGCAGCATAACAGGCATAGAAATCACGTTAGGGAAACACACTCCGCTAACGGCCACGATTTAAACATTTATAATTAAATCAAGCAACTCGACTTATTTTAGGAAGATAGAAGGATTAGTTTAACTTTAGATCACGATAAAAGACGGTTTGGAAAGACTACATGAACAATTTAAAAATCTGATCTTTCAAATCTGTGAAAGAACATTTGTATTACTAATGGACTAAATGAACCGTTTATTTTGAAAGTGGTCTAAGTTCATGCTTATGTATAAGCTTATGTATAAAGTTAACCCTTTGCACTCGAGTGGCGACTCTGCAGCGCTATTAAAATTGTTGCAACACGTTCCAAAGTTATTTTTTACATATATCACCGAAGCTTAGATTGAAAAATTTGTTGAAAGTGTAATTGTTATATGAGTCACGAAACTCAATTTCATATGCATAGGATAAAGGGCATAGCCGATGTTTTTCAATGAGTCATATACCGTTCGATAGCTGACCAATAAAAACTCATTTGTGTAAAATTTTAACCCTGTAACTTGTCCGTGAAGGTAGTTACAGGGTAAATTAGATTTCGCGGTTTTCCGGCATTTTTCCACCTTTAGCGGCTTTCCAAAATTTTGAAAAAATATGGCTTATTTTGGACATCAAGCCGGATGTTACAGAATTTTTTCAGATTTTTCAGTTGCAAGCTGTGATTATCAAAAATGAAAAACCCCAAAAAATCGGAAAATTGAAGATTTCTCGAAAACTAAAATAGGCAAAACTTTTATATTAATTCCCTAATAAGGTAAACGGCAAAGGCAAAGGGTTAACAGAGATGTGTATCTAAGTATCCCTACTTAAATGTCCCACTCTCCGCAATAATATGTTAACAATATGTTGTTTACGAAAATGTGGTTTTAATGATTAATTTTGTTTTAGGCAGTGAAATCGAAGTGCAAAGTGGAGAACACAAATTTCCGTTTCAGTGCGTCTTACCCCCCAATATACCAAGCAGTTTTGAATCCGATTTCGGATACGTCCGGTACATCGCTAAAGCAACTTTGGATCGTCCTTGGAAGTTCGATCAAGAAGTGAAGAGCCCCTTCACGGTGATACAGCCGTTCGACCTGAACCAAGAACAGAGGGCTTCGGTACGTACCTTGCATATGAGTCTGAAAATTATTAACACAGGCATTAAGGCTCTGATTTCGATAAAAATTAGATGGAAAAATTGAAACTATTTTATATGAATCAAGCGGGTGCCGTCTGGCCATCACATATATTAATTCTACTTTTGACAAGTTATATAAACCTGACGGATCTTTAAATTTATTATTTTTATTTTTTAAATGAAATATGTTACTCTTTTTTTTCGACTTATTGCTCCATGTAGAATCATGCCCTGGTAGGTTGAACCACAATTTTTCACCCATTCTGTATATCAGCTTGATATACAAATATGTCTTGAAAGGATAAAACAAGCTTTGAAAGGATAAATGAATAATGTTTTTGGATAAACATTTATGTGTAATAAAATTATGTGTAATAAATTCAGTCAAAACAAAAAAATGATCACAGTTGTGAACAAACTTGAATTAGTACAATCACGTACGATCGTGATCGTGATTATGTGATCACAGAAATAATTCATGGTTAATAACCAATTGCGTCATCTCCATCTGGTACCACTGATCAACGTCGTAGTGAATTTTATTTTTTTGTTTTATCGTACTATTATTGAATCACACAAATATTTTTATTTAGATTTGTTAAAAACTACAGCCTATATTTCCATCGACTGTAATGCCACGATTTTAAGAATCATTCTGTCCAGCTCACAGTAGTAGATCAAACGCTAAAGAAACTCCTTCTAAATATACAGTTAGAACTTCTCATTGATCGGACGGGTACATTTATAATTATTATAACTCATGCAAGGTCTTTCATTATCATTTATTATTAAATTATAAAATTATTGAACTACAGATTAGTTGGTATATTCATGGTATGTGCTACACATGTAAGTGATGCAGATGAAAATTAATCATTTTCAGGAAAGGATACAAGAAGAGATGAGCAAAACGTTCTGCTGCCTATGTTGTGCGAGTGCGCCCCTAACTGTTAATTATTCTTTACCGGTTAGAGGGTACGTACCAGGACAGTCGATGCCAGTAAAGATCAATGTTGAAAACGCATCCGGAGTAACAGTGGACACTGTGAAGCTCATTCTTTGTAAGGTATGCAATATATTGTTTCTATAGGGCTTCACAGAACTTCTTTTACATAAGAGGATGATCTCCGAGGCGATTTTCAGTGATCTCTATCTAAGCAAAAATCTTTTCCGCGGCTTCGTTAAAGAGTTTTTAACGGATAGCACTGACCAATTAGAGAGCATCGTACAACTGATGCATTTCAGGTTCTTATCCACGTGTGCTCGTTCTCTCATTGGTCCGTGTTTGTCGTTAATAATTGGATAGTAATACCACACTGTTTTTCACTGTTCTGTTATAGTGTAGTAACATTGTTTTTCGAAAGATGAAGTATGAAGTACAGTAATTCATTAAATTATTAGGATATCTTTTAAAACGAAATAATTCCTTCAAAATTAGACCAAATAACTTGAATTTTGCTGAGGTGTTAGAAAGAGTAGTTTATCAGACACAATGTTTAAACATTTTTCTGCAAAAATTACAGTTAGTTTGATCAGCAAAATAAATATTAAAAAATGATGTTCCTTAATATTTTTGATCCGGGCTTGGAACAAAAATTTAGACAATACTTTTAAAAATTTTATCGAAATTAGAAAATGTTGTGAGCAAATCGCCGATCTTTATGCAAAATTACAATTGCATATATTAATTGTAAGAAACATAATTTTAACCCTTTGCACATGAATAGCGACTCCGAGGCGTGACTAAAAATTGCTTCAGTACTTTATAAAGTACTTTTTACATTATTAAATCGGCGTATATTTAAAAAGCTTTTATCAATGTAAGCATTGTGGAGACAAATAAGTTTCGTTTTGTATGCATGCAAAACAAAAATAATATAAAATCAGAAAACTATACGTTGAAAGAAATATCCTGATTATCAAGTCAAAATAGTTTCGAGAGCTAAGAGTAAAAAGTTGAAGATAAGAAGTATTCTTGAATCATTCTAATATCTTTTACAGTGGTGTATTTGATCTATTCATTTCTTTTATAAATGCATAAAATTCCCAGTCTGTTTCTAAATTTCGATTAATTACAATTAGTGAAAATAACAAATTTGCATGAGTTTTGATCAATAACTGTGACAAATCTGGACATTTTTTAATCTTCTAATGGTTGTGGTTAGTCTCCACGTTGATCAATCATTTTTTAAATGATTGCTTCGATTCCAAAGAATTCCAATTTTTATATAAATTTGTATAAACATTGTCTAGTAAATTAGTCCATCTAACGGGTAAAAGAAATTCAAGAAATCAACAAATTAGAAAATATTTCAATTTTAGAATATTTTGTGCTGTTTCCGAGATATATTAACTTGAAGTTGAAAATAATCGAGTTTCACTTAAAAAATGATGTACATATACAGAAGCATATAAAAAACCAGACTAGATCTGATAATGTGACCGCCTTAGTAGCAGTAGGAGTTCCGTGCAACGTAATGTTGTGTTTGAAATCGTTCCGAGCCCTATCTTAGACAATTCTTGCAAATCAGTGCATCTCAGAGCAACTCTTTCGAAAAACAGAACACCGTAAATACTTTACACAAAATGTTCGACAATAACGATGAATCGTGAAGTCTAGATCGTAACTTTCCGCGCAACCACGCCGAGCACCGACACGAGAACGGAAGAAATCGTGGTAGCGGAAGTTGGCAAAGGCCCTGTCGAAGGAGGTGGAACAGCTGAGTACGAACAAAATCTCGAAATACCTCCGCTACCGCCATCGAACCTTGCAAATTGTGGAATCATTGACTTGGAGTACAATCTGAAGATCATGGCATGTGTATCAGGCTGGTTGGTAGATTATAATTTATAATAAATATTTGTTGTGAAACACCTGGCCAAATCTTCTCGGTTAAATACGAAATTGTAAAATTAATTGACAATATGTTCGTTTTATTGCTATTAAATATTATTTTGTGACATTAACAAAGGGATCTTGGCATATAATACAAATGTTATATTAGGAATTCGAATATTACGTTTCTTTATTAAGTTTCCTTTAGTTATTACACTATTTTTTTATTTTTCCGTTAGTTTCAACAATGTAAAATAATATTTAACAACATTAATGCCTTATTGTAGGCCGCGCGGTTTTATGAGAAATTTTCGTTGCTATTTTACAAATAAACAAAATTATAATTAAATTATAGTTCGTAAATCTGGAATTAACTATCAGGTAACGAAATACGGAAGAAAAAATGGAAGAGCCTTAATCACGCGTCTCGTTTTGTTGGTGTTCATAAATAACATATGTTTTGTTATATTGAAAAGTAATAGGATTTTTAACATAAGTAGATAGATCTGTATGTATTTATGGCAAGTGCCGATATTTTCAAATACATATAGGGGAACCCGTACATTGCAAACTGAATAATATTAGATTGGGGAGAAAGAAATCCATTATTTTTTCGGTAGATGGTTATAATGATCGATATCTGAAAAAAAGTATCGACCAAACAATTTCAGATTTATGCTCGTTGGAAAGATGACATTTCGCACTACAAAACTTCTTTTGCTGTTTTTGTTTGGTCCATTCAGTTGTGAGTTACAGGAGTCAGCAAAGAGAACATTCGGTACATTTTACAGTTTTTCTTCCAATTTTGGTTTCGTTGATTGCGTTTAGGTATTTTTAACGTTAAAGATACAGCTCGCACAGATAGGCCTGTCGTAGAAAATGTTGACAAAATCACAGAAATAATCGAAGTTGACCGAAATGTTAGCAGTCGTAGCATCGTCCAGGAGTTAAAGATTGACCATAAAACAGTTTTAAACCATTTTCACACAGCTAAATTCAAATAGAAGCTCGATGTTTGTGTACCACATCAATTAACACAAAAAATATGATAGACCGAATTTCCATCTTTGAAGCCTTGGCCAAAGGGAATGAAATCGAACCATTTCTTGAACGATCATGGTCAAAGCTCGGCGAAGCAGGTCAGACAGTGGCCGAACCAGGACTTACGGCCAGGAACGTTCTGCTGTGCATTTGGTGGGATTGGAAGGGAATCATTTATTTGGAGTTGCATCCTTATGGTCAAACACTATATTCGGATCTCTACTGTCAAGAACTGGACCGTTTGAAGCCAGCGATTGACCAAAAACGGCCAGCCTTGCAAACAGGAGAGGTGTTGTGTTCCATTAGGATAATGCCAGGCCACACACGTCTATAATAATTCGCCAAAAAATCCAGGAGCTTGGTTGGGAAGTTTTGATACATTCACTATATAGCCGGACCTGGCACCAAGCAATTACTATGTTTTTCTTCCATTGCAAAACTTCTTCAGTGATAAGAAATGGGCACCGAGAGAATATTGTGAAAATCGGTTACAAGATTTTTTTGCTAATAGGATTCAAGATTTCTATGAGAGAGGCATTATGAAGATACCTTTAAAATGGCAATAAATTATAGAATAAAACGGTGCATATTTGACCTAAATCGGACAATTCGAAACGTGTTAAATAAAGTCTTAAAGTTCACGTGAAAATAATGGATTTCTTTTTACCCAATCTAATATTTTCACATAACTTTTTTCAACAAACAAGTTCTTCAAAAATCACAAATAAAAGTATCGTCACTTTGTAATTTTAACTAATAAAACAATTAATTACTATGAATCATCCAAAATCAGTGTCTAAACACTGATAAAGCTTGTGAAATATGGACATATAAACGTTTGTGATTGACTATTTACTGTAGCAGTGAAAATTTATGAGAAACAGTTTGATGCGTTCGGTAATTAAATAGGAAAGGTGCTAATTTTGATGACACTGTATCGAATGCATTATAATAATTTTCAAGACTGCTGAATAGTTTCAATATCCCATCTAAATAATCGACTACCTCGCGTATAATTTATACTATTCCCATACATTGTTTGGTTTTAGGTACCACAGGAACTTATCTAAGAATTCTCTGGTGTTTGTGGGTACTATACCATTGGTGAATTATCAAACTCCCAGCGCGCCGCTAATGGACCCGAGCAAACCAGAAATTGGCTGGACAGCTCCAGAAGGACTACCAACATCGAATTTATACCCGAACTTACGTAAGCACATGAATCAGATCGTTTGGCAAATTTTATTTTAAATAATAAATGACAAATTATAAATTAAGTTAATATTCCAGTTGTTCAGTAATAGTTACATTTTTATTCATTTAAAAAACCATTTCAATAATTTTCAAATAATTCGTTTATTATTTTTTATTTGTAAGTAAATAGTTATTTTTAATTTGAATTTTGGGGAAAGACAAATAATAAATAATTTTTGCTTCTGTTTCGTCCGTTGTATATTATACAATTTCATACATTAATTTCGTAAATGAAATATTACTTTCTATTCGAATTTAAGTGGAAAGTAAATAATAAGTAATTATTATACTTTTTTCGCTTATTGTATAATAAATATTAATTTCTGCAGTGATATCGCTTAGAGTGATTGAAGACCATTATTTCGTGACAATGACGTGTATAATTAATAAGTGAGAATTGAGATTATATTTATAAATTAGGAGTACGTTTCATTATTCTAAATAATTTATCTAAATCTATATGAGTAAACAGTAATTATTTTTGTCTTTTTCTTTAACTTTCACATAACAAATATTTTTTATTTTAATGGACATTTAGGGAGGCACTACGTTTACTATATCCTGCACATTATAATTGGCTTTTAATTGACTTTTTCAGCTCCACCGACCTACGAGGAATCGGCAAATGGCGCTAGGAGTCTCTGGGAACGCGGCGAATCCGAGCACACAATTGGCATTTCGAATCGTTTCGCACCGAGATATCCGGTCTACAATTTCGCATCGGTCCAGTGAATAACGAAACGATTTGAAGGATACGATTGCATACTTCACAACGCTGCCTAGAAAGCACATTCTGAAAGCTTTATAATGGAATTAGAAATTAACGATTGTCACGAGCATTTTGAAGGTCATTGTTGCAATTATTGTACATTTTCAAATGATTATTTGGAATTTTGAAGATCGTTTTAATTGAGTTATGTTTATAATACTTAAAGATACTTACTGAAAAATACTTCGAAACACTCGCTGTGACTTACACAATTGTTCGCGGGAAGTTATTGCATTTATGCATTATGTTTCCATTGAAGTTGCATTTTAAATCCGATGCTGTTACTAACAGAAAAATTAATTAATTGAGAATTTAAAAATTAAACATAGTGGAGATATTAAAACATTATTCGTCGGAGAATTTTTTATGAAAAAGTTGTTGTATTCATGGAATGGACTAGTGTGTCAGTCACAGCAAATTTTAAGTACGCATAAATATAAAATACTATTCAATTAAGTGATATTTTTTTATTAACTTTTTATTTATTAACATTTCTTTATTATTTAAATACTAATTAGAATTTCATGAATAATTATTATATGAATCAATTTCCTATGCTACGACTGATGAGGGCTGTACATATATTCAGAAAGATTTATTTTCACACAAAGTGATTATTATGTGAAGCAATTATATTTCTAGAGAAACGAATCAAATGAAGAATAAATTCGTTTGTAAAACTACAGTGCCTCGAATAAAGATAGTATTTGGTTAATTGAAAACGCACAATTTAGAACCACTCAGAAAGCAAACGATCAAGGTTTATATTTAGGGTTTTGTAATTTTTCAACGATACAAAATATATTTTTCTACGAGAACGCTCGTAGCTGTGTATTAAATTCAAAGCAATATTAGCTATTTATATTATTTAATAAACGTTCGTTGTATTTAGAAATATTGTAAGTTATGTCTATAAAATTTATTATATTTGTGTTGTTAACCTCGCGTATCTACGACAATTCTGTTTGATCTACGTTTTTATGAGTATATGTGATTACGTATTATTATTTATATGTGTATACAATATTCGAAGACAAAGAATCTAAGCATGAATTTCAGAAACGCCTTTATATTTATCACGTTGTGAATAAAATGTACGTTTTTGGTATAGTGACGGTTTTCAATGTTATTTCATGCCCATATCAGATTACAACTTTACTATTCAATACCCGTGTCAATTTACGACTTTGGATAAATGATTTTTATCGAGATAATGTATAGAATTCTTTGTAATTCTTACGTATAATTATACAGAATATCAGACTAGGAAAAAATGCAAGTTTACATCTTTATAAACAACAATAATTGTTTAATAAATAGTTAGATGTAATTGCAACATTTGCACTATAGTAATGCTTTATGCAACTTGCGTTTATTGCTTTTTATGTTATAATTGTAAAATTTTATAATTATTTGTCTAAATTAGAGAAATATTACATGTGATAATATTGAATAATTTTCGAATATTTCAAAAAATTTCTATGATAATATATTCAACATTGTCAAACAATTTTAACGTAAGATTTAATAGAAAAATGATGTAATACATATGTTTTTGAATGCGTAAGAGTTGTTTGTGTGATCCAGACAAAGGCCGATTAATTAAAAAATATTGAATAGAACTCACGTAGACATTTATACTCAAGACATACAAGATTTAAGATCTTATCGATATATGAGTATTAACAACGATAAACTATTTTAACAGTCTACGGTAGCTGAAAAGATTTTGCTTATACATTCTTAATTTTTCCAGTGTACAACTTATTTACCTATTTATTGTAATAATTCTATGTATTTAAATAGATTTGTTATTTGATACATATGTTACATTTTCGACGAAACATTGAACGTTTAATATATGCGTTACGCAGTTATTATAATGCAACCCTTAAAGCTGGAATCCTACTTTAGATTGTTATAAAGAGGATTCTAAAACTCCCGTTACTAAATCTATCATAGCAGACAAAAGATTAAGGTAATAAAAAGTTTGTCGCATGAACTTTATTTATAAAATTTTCATCTATAAACAAAAGCGTTGCTATCGCAGCAGCAGGCTTTGCTCGCTCTCCCCGATCTCGCTCGCGGCAGATACAATGTCTTAGCCTACGGCACTGTCACATTGTGCCTGCACCTTCTAAATTACGATACTACATATATTTTTAGCGCGTTCCATTAAAATTATAGGATTTAATGAGAACTTATTTATCTCATTAATTTAATGAAAGCTAGATAGATAGTTAGAGATAGCAATAGCTAAATAGAGACAGAGATAAATTGATAGTGATAGAGATAAATGGATAGATAGAGAAAGCGATAGATAGTGAGAAATAGAGGTAGGGATAAGAATAGGGATAGGGATAGAAAGAGATAGAGCTCACATAATGGGTGTTCCAGTAGTCAAGGCTTTTCGTTTACTTATCATTTGCTAAGCAATTAATAAGTGAAATTGAAAAGAAAGATGATGTCCTTTAATATTGTTTAAGCGAATAACGTTTTCAGAACTTTAACCAAGCGACTAAAATCGTCACTAAAAATATGTACTTTAAAAAAAATTTCATTGGTCTACGGTGTCTAGTTCGCGAGAAATGTAAAAGGATATACAATTCTTAAGCTTAATTTTGAAGATAAGCGAATTAATTTACATTACAATTTCATTAAAATTAGCGTTTTACGGTTGTAAGCTGAGTATCATGTACGTTTGATTGATTTGTGGATGTTTCTGAAAGCTGAAGGTCTTCTAACGTTAAAGCGCAATAAAACTAGAATACATTTCGAGAAACAGGATAGATTTGATAATAGGAGGCCATATGTTATCCTTACCCTGTACCGTGTTTTAAGTTCAAATGCAAAAGATGTACTTATCGCAGAGTACTTGCAAGGCAGAAGATTATCGCCCCTTATTATTATAGAAAACTCTTCCGTTGTGTTGTGCCGAAATAATATTTTGGGGCAGCTACTCCTCCACGACATAACAGCTATACATATAAACATTACATTCCTGAATACAATTATTAACGTTTACGAATGTTCTAAATAAATATTGCATATAAGGTTATTATGTTGCAAGCTTATTAAATCTAATCAACAATGTTTAACCTTCGATAAAATGTATCCGAGTTACTGCGAAATTAATTTTAAGTTAGCACATAAAAATTCAAACAAACGCGATAACGTTCATAATTTGCAGCCCGAAGGTATGCAGGAGTAAGAGCTATTATCATACCTCTATATCTATAATCTACATCTACGTAGTATATAATGACTGCTGGGAAGCATTATCCGGTTAGTGTTGCGAATTATTTGCATGTATCATGGATAAATGGGTAGGAAAAGTAGCGCTGGTTACTGGCTCTAGTAGTGGAATTGGTTGGGAGATCGCGAAATCCCTTGTTGAACACGGTGTTCAGGTAGTTGGTGTCGCGAGACGATTGGATAAATTACAAGAATTGGCCAGAGAATTGGATAAAAACAAATTCTTTCCTGTGCAATGCGATGTTGCAGAGGAGAATGACATTTTGAGAGCGTTCAAATCGGCTGTAGAGGAACTGGGAGGTGTTGACATACTAGTGAACAATGCTGGAATGGCCATGTACGGGATGATGATCGGTATGGTTGTTTTCTGATTGGATTTATGATACTTTCAAATTCTTTCACTTGTTTAAATCTCATGTACTTATTCTCGTCGCAAAAGCATAAAAATCGCGGCATACTTATAAACGCATTCACTGCAAGTTTACATGGATCCGCGTCACTCGTAACTCTCGAAGGGAGCAACTTGATGTGGATCCGCATTCTGCAAAATTTAATCCGTGTTCTGATACTGCATGTGGTCGGAAGACCCGCGCATAACTCGATATTTTCTCCGGTAAGTGACTGATCTATGTGGTTGATTTTTGCGCAGCGGATTTTCTAGATCGTTTTGGAAATCCATACCGTAGTTGCTATACTTGCTTTAATGGAATTTAAAATGACGCAAGTTCACGTCAGCGACAATCAGGAATAGAATTTAAAGTGATATGATTCACGTCAACAGTCGCGAATGTGGTAAGATTGCCTTAGAACTTAGCCAATAATTACATTGTTATTACAGATAAGTCTACCGACGACTACAGGAAGATAATAAACATTAACATAATGGCGCCCATGATATTTGCGAGAGAATTCATAAATGCTATTAGGAAACGGAATACGTACGGCCATATAATAAATATCGGCAGGTGAGTATTTCTTTAAGGTGCAAAAAGAATATCGCAAAAGTTGTTTAATTCGTATCTTAATAATTTCGCATCTTTAACAAGAATATTGTTGCGAATTCCCACGCGAAATTTCATTTATAACAATAATAATTTTAAGTGATAATAACACAATACGAGATGAACAATTATACGTCTGTTGGCACAATAGTTTCGTGGCAACCCCTATCTTCGTATTATTTTTTAATATTTATCCACCGCGGGGCAACATTATCACATTGCGACGACTTAACATATTAAGCAAATTTTACATTTATTTACATACGTATATTTTCGAAATTTCATAAAAACAGGGAGACAAGATTGAAAACTCATGTGCACTAATGATGACATTAGTAAAACTTGATCATTTGTAATACCTCGATAACCTTAAGAACGACCGGTGACAAGTGAAGTAATTTGAAATAGTGTTGCCGGCTCCAAGCGAAGATATTTATATGAAACGCGCGGACTGCAATTATTATTATTATTATATTAATATTATAATTTATATATTATTCTGAATATATTAGAATATATAAAATTAATATGTTAACATTGTCTATAATTTACAGTGCAGCTGGACGGTACCCAGAAACAATCCGCGATCCAGTAGGAATATACAGTGTTACCAAATCCGGCCTGTGTGCTTTGGGTGTGGAACTTCACAGCGAAATCTTGGCACGCAATATTGATATCAAAATCACGGTAAAATTTTGGTGTTCTTTCGTCAGCTATTTTATATACTCTAAAATCTAATGAGATATCTCAATTAATGATCTCGAGTCACAGAGAAGGACTAAATAAATTAATTAAAAGATACATGACTTTTTAAATTAAAGTTTAAGTATGGTTCATAGACTATCAATCCTGGAGGTGTGAGTACAGACATGCTCAGAAACGCGCTGCCCCATTTCGATGAAATTACGAAGGAAATACCATTATTAAGCAGCAAAAATGTTGCTGACACAGTGATTCACGCTTTAGGATCACCACCAGGTGCAGAGGTTAGATTCAACGAAATTGTTATTTTATGACAATTAATATTCTCCACTTGTAATTACAAAATGACCGTTCTTTACAGATTTTCGAGCTTACACTTTTACCACAAAGCATAATAATGAGATTGCCAGTACCATAATTAGTGGAATATCAAAAGCGTAATAGGATGAATGTATGCACGTCAGCCTTTTGATCAATAAATAAAAAGGAGATCAATTGGGTTACCCAAGTTACGTACGGAACCTTCCCACCGTTTCCTGTCAAAATCTGTCTCCGTGAGCCACACTAGGCCGCTAACAGAACCATTCGATAAGTTTGTATAATTGGTCGGTCCAGTGCCCTCCTATTTTTGTAACTTCCTGGTGGAGGGGTTTTTCACCTCCACGTTTTAGCAGAGAAACGAAACTAGAATGAGAATACCGACAACCGTCGATCATACACCACCCGTTGTTTGTACATAGTTGCTTCTTTATTAAAATATAAGTGTTATTTGGTGATCAACAATCTCACATCCTATCCTACAGTCTTTAAATACCTTCGCTGAATATTGGGTTCAGTAGATGACGTACATTCGGTGCGCAAATATTACCTGCGAACGTGTACGTACCCTTAACACTTACCCTTATCCCTGTCTAAGGCAGGGCCCGCTAAAAAGCCTTACCGACGAGTCCACTAGCGGGCGCGGGACGAAACACTACTCCCTCTCTTTTTCCTCACTTCTCGCTTCACCAAATTCAAACTTCTTTGCGCACCACACGTCGAAGATGTAGTTATGGGTGAACTAGCCTTTGAACAATTGCATTGTGTTGTGTTATTTATTTATAATAACTGGGTGAAAATATGATGGAGGTGTGTTTACAAGATGACTGGAGGACGGAAAAGAGTATACATAGTGTATGTATAGAAGTTGAGTCTCTACTATAGGAGCAGGACCCTTACAACTTGACTGCTAGACAGACGATTCTAGTGTGATTTTTGAATATGAAAAAGTAAGTAACCGCCATTTCTCGGGGTTGCTTTCCTAGATAAAGCGGTGGGTGCAACCGATTTCCTATTGGTTCTTTAAAAAACAATGCATGTAAAAAAAGGATGGTTGAACTGTCGAGAAAGTAAAAATCCGAGCCTACCGCTTCAAAATGGTCAATGTTCGGACACGAGATTAAGGTTTATGACCATATCTGATAACAATTGCTGAAGCACCGATCGTTTCCAGCGAGCTGTCACAAATTAGCCATGCCCCCTCACAAACAGAAATTTTGTGATTTGCGATGCGACCACATAAATCGTGGAACACAACGTCGTTCAAATGTTCGCCCCGTCTTTTTTTTCACGTGCCCGCTTCGTTTTATCCAATTTTTCATGACATTATTACATAATTTGGATTCTATTTCATTAATGGCGGCTATAATATTGTTACGGCGGTTGATCATATGGAGTCGCCGTAATGAAGATGTGGGTAGATAGGTGAATTAATCGTGCACGATGTGAAGTTATTTGTTTTTACTAATATATATATATATACATATATACAAAATTCTCCGAACTCTCACTGTCTATCGGACTCGGCGTGGTAATCGAGGAGAGTGTTCTTTCGCGACGTTAATCTCTAGACGCGTCGCAATCAAGTCTTTCTTAAAAACTATAACTTCGCGCTTGCTCTGGTAAAATTCCGAAACAACCCTGATTGGCTAACCCGCGCGCTGGGTATTTTCCAATCAGTGCTGTTCGTTTTTCCGTATCACCACCTACTCCTTACGCCCTTGGCGTGCTTGCTTTCAGAGCAGCAAGGTGACCGGGGGGGCTGTTTATTTACAAACCATTTAACCACTTCGGTACGGTGCGCATCGGCCACGAAATTGTGCCCACGGCCGGCACTCATCATTCGCATGCTACTTCGTGCATCGACAGTGAATCCGTTTTGCTCTTTTACAGATCTTTGACGAGAAAAGCTTATTTATGTGTATTTCTGGACGTAAACACTGCAATTGTAGAGATAAGGCAAAAGTTCTTGGCAGTCGACTATAGTCGACTATAGTCGATGCTCGGCCGTGTGCGTTCATATCACGGCCGTCGACTATAGTCGACACTCGGCTGTGCGTGTTCATCTGTGGCCGTCGACTATAGTCGACGCTCGTACCGAAGTGGTTAAGTTCATTTTTTTAAACTGAGGTGTCATATAATCTGTGATAACTAGTTAATATTTCATATCTTAAAAACATTCGAACAGAAATTTTGTATATTTAAAAGTCTCTGGCCTCTCCTAAGAGTTACTAAGCATGGCAAAAAGTTGTTTAGATATTTTTCAAAAAGAATAGATGTGCAATTAAAACTAATTAATGAGCAATTTTAGGCAATCAAAAAGAAATTTTTTACCTATGATTCACTAGTGATTAATATGGTTAAGCAGCTTTACACGGGTATCGGATACACACTTCTCTCTCTTGCAGTTAGACGTAGTCCATTAGCTGACAGTTCTACTTAGATAGAATTCGCTATCGTACTGCAGCATTTTCTACAGGCTTAGTGAAACAATTTCATATCAAGAAAACATAATGTATTTCTTAAATGCACATATATCTTTTTAGAAATACAGATTGTTGTAACTTGTTTAAA
Organism: Augochlora pura; assembly: GCF_028453695.1. Taxonomy (NCBI): domain Eukaryota; kingdom Metazoa; phylum Arthropoda; class Insecta; order Hymenoptera; family Halictidae; genus Augochlora; species Augochlora pura. The sequence continues at coordinate 30,786,830 of NC_135778.1, read as the reverse complement.
AGTTAGCTCACCTTTCTTTCCCTTCTTTTTGGGTGATAAACGTAAACAAGAATATCAAGAACTTTTTGTTACAAAATTTTATTATCAAGCTTATAGTTATTTGCGTATCATTACTTTATTAATTACAATTTTCGTATAAATGTTAATAAATACAGTGATCTTTTTTGAGAAAGTCGTAATTTGTATTATTGTTTATTGAACCGATGCAAAATAGGATCGACGAACATAAATTTTCCTTGTAATAATTTAACGAAAAATAATAAAATATGAATGATATGAAGTTCTGTTCAGTCACGCCACTAATATTCAAGGTCCTTATTGATTCGGAGTGATCATGTGTGCGACAAGATCGCTACCGATGATTTCGTTCTATCGCCAAATGATTCGTCGCTCATGGCACGGAAACTATCTCGATTTCGCATCTTGACAGCAGAACTCGATTCTATCGTACTACACGCCACTATTTTTATTATCAGCGATCTTGATATCGACACAGATCGGATCCGTTATAGTCACGTCTTGTTTTAATAATAAAAGTATTAATAATAAAAGTATTTTTACATTGTTTTGGCGGTGCTTCATTAATTATCCTATAAGCTGAATTGTTTTTAATAGCAGCATTCGGTTTAAGATAATAATGCTTACAAGTGTCATTAATTATTTATTATTAACCATCACTTTCAATTATGTCCCCTATTACATTACTAGAGATTCATACTTTTCCAGATTGATCACGATAGTTTTCGTACCTTACACATTTACTGAAAAAAGTTAAGCAGTTTTACATATCGTTAACGTTTTAGTAAAATTCGATATTAAAAAGATATGCATCTTATTAAATTAAAAGTACAATATTATAGTGAAGTAGATTGTTTATATTCCAGTAGTATTGTTGCGACGGCAACACTGAAGGTCGAGCGTGCCTAGCCACCCCTTAACCTCTTAGGTACGACGCGCCACTATAGTGGCTTTCGTGAATGTTTCGTGCTTTACTCAATTGTTTGATTAATTATTAAAGTAAACGATTCAAGTGAAAGTGTGTATGTACAATACACTAAGAAAAGAATGTATGTAATTAATACTATACATATATACATATATGGAAAAAATGTATATTAAGAAGAAATGGTAATTTATTTATGAAAAACTTTATTTGCGCAAAATCCAGCCGTACCTAAAAGGTTAAGCAATTAAGTCAAACATGTGCGAATAGATCGGCAATAGGTAGAAAAATCATACGAATGTAACGACTTTGCGACCACCGCACTTCAAGAAATTCATCCCGACGAACGGACAACACGTGCGACAGACTCATAGTACCGTTGCACGGACAACCATTTATAAATTTTACTTTGACAAACGAAGACGACACAAACTAGAATTTTCGATCTAATCTCCCACACCTCATTTCAAGTTTCTTCCGACACACCTCCAATCAAAAACGCTTCATTTCCTCCACCAATCAACAGAAAACCGAGGTGACAACAGGCGGAACACGACGAACGCAAACAGAATGCAATTCAAACTCGAACATAATGCATACAGAACGCAAATCTAAATCGAACAGAACACGTCTAAATCAACTAGAACGCATTCAGAACACATTCAGAAATCGCGAACATCATATCTGTACAGTGTTGTATTAATAAAGTGTGAATAGAGGCAAGTAAGCGTCTTCACCACTACGGCATTGTACCAAACGCGTATACAAGTATCTTATTCAGTGTATATGAAAAATAAAGCAACAAATTATTTTAAATGAAAAATATGTTGGAAACTAAAAAATTAAATCAATATTTTCATTGACAGTTTTTAATAACAATGAAATATGAAAAATATTTATTTTCCAATTTTATTAATCGCAGTTAAACCACAATTTTTATTCCTAAGAATTCTTTTTATTTGTACGTATTGGAATTTATGATATGTGAAGATTTTGTAGATAACATCTTTCCACATTACTACAAATAATAGGAATGTTCAAAGTGAACATAGACAATAGTCGAATCTTGAATAAGTTTAAAATTGAAATATTGGAGAGTAGATATGTGTATTTTCGGTAGACACTGCATTATTCGAAGCCGTTTAATGAAATTCTAAAAATTAGGTTTTAATAATTGTTTGCTACAATCTCGGATATTGATCTATACAGCAATAACTTTCCGATACCAAAAACTTACTCCCAAACTCTAAGCTTTAAAATTTAAGTAAACGATTACCAACGAAATTGTGACCAACAATCATTAACACTCTACTGATTAATGCTACGAATACTTTCAGCATTTAAATTTAAATATTTGTGAAGCTTACTTGATAATTAATTCCTGATTTACAAATTATAATTTAATTATAGTCTTAAGTCGAATCCAAGAAAAACACCGGTTTTTCATAAAACCACGCGGTCTGTAAAGTGTTAATACGAAAAAGGTTAAAATTGTTGAAGTAGATTAGTATACGATTGTCGGAAGCTTCTAAGAAGTAACAATTCATGTATTACTAAATTAACGTTCAGGTAATCCTTGTACACCTTAAAATATTGAATCAATCGACTTTCAGATGTCAAATTAAGTTGTTAAAGTTTTGAAATAATTGAGTATTAATTAACAGCTGTTTAGAGGGCGGAGCTTGGGTCCATTTGGACTCAGTGTATAAATATTGTTATTCCGCTGTAATATTTTATGACGACTAATTGAATAATCCATCTGCTTATTTACATTTAGATGAACTTATTTGAGATTAAATTAAGAAACAAAAGTGTGAAATAATACATTTTGAGCCATCATTTAAAGATTAATATAACATCATGCCATTTGAGATAACAAAATAAATAATCCTTAAAATAATGTACAACAACATTCTTTTGTTTTAAGAGACCTTTATTTTTTTATGTGTTCAATATTAATGTATCACGCAGAGGACAAGACCTATGTATTTTGATCTTCTGAATGTCTCATATTCGTACGTAAACGTAGATTAATACAGGCGGCCTTCGATTTTCGCACAATTCGCTATGTCGCATATTTTAAAAAATTCAACTTTGTAAGTCTTTGCGGTCGAATGTTCCCTCGGAGCGGACATCGTAAGTCGAGCAGGCTACATTGTAATTGGTTGTTCCCTGTCAGAGGATATCAGATTTTACTCATCAGAAAGATATGAATGAAACCTTTATGCATCTAGACAAATTTTTAACAATTATGAAAGAATGCGATCCCAATGGAGAACGTATATCTCAAATACATAAGGCAATACAAAAAGACGAAAAGAAAAAAAAAAGGAGGTACTCAACTGACTCTTGACAAGTTTATGAAGAAAACGTCCGAAAGGCAAATAAATAAATAAATATTTTAAAACACCATTTTTAGTCCATATTTTTTGATATTCCACTACTTTCGAACATGCAACATTTGCACACACTTTCAGGAACCAATTGTGTGCGAAAGTCGAGGGCCCATTGTACTATCCCAATGATTAGAAATTACGCCAGTGCTGAGCACCACTGTCACCGTGACGTCTGTTTAAAGTTAGTAGTCCGAGAAAAGTTGAAATGAATATGGTTCAGTGTAGTTGTACACTGTAACTGTGCTGTTCAAAATAATGACTAGTTATAACTGTACATTTTGTGCATTTATGATAAAACAGCAAGAGTTGAATTAAACAAGATGAAACAATTAAGTCGCTAATAGAATACGAAGAAACGTGATTTGAAAGTAAATGAATTAAGTAAAAAGGAGAAAAAAAATTGTGATATATGCATTGCGATATACGTATATCTAAATGTTCCTCGATGTTAAAATATCATCGGTTGGTGTCCAATTACGGAAACGCTACGCTGGTGTTCTCGAATCCCACTAGAAGCATATTTTTCCATAAATGACGCCTTGTTTTTCCAATTTCATATTATATGGTTATTGCATGATTTTAAAATATTGTTTTAATATTTTAAAAAGAATTTTATGATACGACAATTACCATCGTCAAGAAAAGGCGGATTTTTTAGAAATACATCAATCGGTTAGGCCCTTTCTTAATTTTGGTAAATTAATTTATTGTCCATTCTAACTTTTAATGATATAATCTACGAAAAAGTAAAGAAATTACAGCAAAGACTTCTTATTTGAATATTTATTTTGACAATAGTCCACTGTCCAAATGTTCCGTTACCTAATTGTTGCATTATTTAGCTACATTTTAGATAATAGCATGGAAGCTATTAATTCATAATTGTTAATTAGACTATTAATTAGATAATAAACTATTAATTATATGATGCTAGAAACTATTATTTTGGATTATAATTTATACTTCGGATAAAAGAGTCTACTGTATTTGAAAAAAGGTCTACAGTCCAGTAATTATAGTACTTCTACAAACTTTACTCCACCTTTAGTCTAAAGTACTTCAGATCAGTAAGAATTGGTGCGGAAGCTACTTTAATACTTCAAATTGATTTCGGTAACAAGTTAGCGATGTTCTAGGGAAGTTATTCTACTTTCAATAGATGACAAAGCAGCAATTTGCTGCGGTTGTAGTGAGTCACGGAATCGATCCATCAACGTGCAGGTTTCATCGTCGTTGACTGACGCGCCGCGTTCACTTTCCCTAGCAGTGTCTTCGCGCGACGGAATAATTTATCGTTTTATTTGCACAAAATTGAAAACAGTCTTGAAAGATATCACCTCGCGCGCTTCAGTTCCAACGGTCTGAACATTTTGCGCAAGCTGAATTTGCGAACAATACTTCTTAGGCATATCTATAAAACTTTCCTTGACGCATTTCATTGGGAATATATGTATACTCTCTTCCAAAAGTATTAGCACACTTACAAAAAATTAAATAAATTTGAGAAACCGACAGGAAATTTTTATAATTTCTCCAATTTATTCCAAAGTTAATTGTATGAAACTGTATTATAATAAAAAAAAATGTCATTTTAATAAAAGAAAAGTAAATTTTCTTCCCATTGATATGTCAATCGTGTTTCTTAATTATCTTTCTGGACATCCGTTTAGGCATCGGTTTTATCAATCTGTCTATTATTTCTGATTCTATTTGGTTCCTTGTATATTGCAACATGTTACACATATTTTTAAACTGAGTGCACAAGAGACAAACACTTTTACTTTAGTACTTTAGTACGTGTTGTCACCAAATACGATGCCATAGAACCTGATATCAGTGGATTAATGAATTAATACATTGTCTGAATTGAATAAAAAATAACAATTAATGCTAAATCAGCAGGCAACCGAATACTTTTGGAGGGGGAAGGGGATGTATGCACAACAGGTTTGATTCGAAGATTAGCAGAGCCACAGTGAAATGGAGACACTGGAACTTACTACTTACTACCCCCGACGCGGTCACTTAAGGCTGATCGATTATATGAAAGTATCACTGGGACGGTTTTTCGTCCTTGAAAGTAGGAAATGAAATATTCGTAGACTATGATTTAACTTTTGCGTGGATGTTCGACTAGCAACGATAGTATAGATCATGAAAAAAGTAAGCCGTCACGGTTCGGTCGAGGAATTTCGTCATTAAGGCGCCATCAAAGTCAGTTAGTTGTTATAGCCTCTAGCAGAGCCATTGCGTGTATCACACGTGTCTCTAGTCATGACACGAACAAAACCGAACCACTATGCATGCTGGTTACACACATTATTATTCGGTCGCGGCACTACCTTACACTCCGTTGTTTTCCGTCCGATCGTTCAGCAACGTTGTGACAGTTTGTAGAAATTCACGAACACGAAATTGATTTGCTCTTAACAGTACGCGTTTCATGGTAGAATAAATCGCGTTCGTGGAATCCGTCCCGTTCTCGCGTTACGTTAGGACAAATGTACCTATCATCGCATTACTTGTTCTCAATAATATTAAAATTAACCTTAATAAATTCGCACGATTCGATGATAATGCATCCCGAAAAATTGTTGATCATTTGCATATCTTTTACGACTTGAAGATATATTCTTCGTGAAAGGTAAAAATCAGACGATATTTCTTTTGTTTCCATCGCCGAGGAATTATTATTGAAATCATTTTACTGTCTTAAATTGAATTGGAGAAAGTCGTTTTTGTCATTTAGATACCTACTTTGTTCCAATAAAAAGATAAAATAAAACGATATCATTATACTGCCACGTAAATTGCATTTCCGCTTAGAAACGAGGCATACAATAGTAATTATTACTGAGTTATAATAACGATAATTAATATCTAATCAAATATTTATTAAAAGAAAAAATTAAACGTGATTTACAGCGTTTAAGTTAACAACAGCCATTCAGTCGTCCAAAATGTAATAAATAACAAAATTATTTATTACATTTCTTGTCTGTAATATACATACAAAATATTATTAATTCTATTTTTTAATTTTTTGTTATGCAATATTTGGTTCAAGGACCGCTGGTTTTGTTTGTTATCCATAATACAGTATTGGGACCTTGTTGCTGCAGAATTTTCTTACCTTCTAAGCTGGCGCAAATCAGAGCAGAGAAAAAAAAATGTTTACACCCTCGTACGGTGTGCAAGAGTAGAACCCACCAGCCTTCGATAATGAACCAACGAGCGAGATCAGTTAAGGCGAGACGCTCGAGTCAATTGTTAGGTTCCTATAATTGACTCAGCCGCCTCGCTCCAGCTGATCTCGCTTCTCATTGGTTCTTGTTTTCATTAAGGCTAAGGAAGAATGCACTAAGGAAAAAAGTTACTCCAGACGAACTCAGGAACCCTCCATTTCCCGATTTTGTGTAACTTTTAGGATACTCCGTATATTTGTGCATTCTAAATTCAAACAGGGTACACTAGGCTGTAGTTTCGTACTACATTAAAGTTACTCGTGACGATAGCCGAAACGAAACAAGTTGTATGCTGGAGTGAAGTAGAAGGCCCTGCAGCAACTTGAACATGTAGTTGCGAATGAATATTGTCCGCTGTCGCGTTAGTTCCGCGATACATGCAACTCGAATGGCGACTCTGTGACATTAATAAATATTCTCTTACGAGAATATATCTGCTGATTGCTGTCAATGTCCATAGAATTGTCACTTATATTATTTTACTTAATAATTGAAAATGAGAAACAAAGTTTTAATGTTAAACTTGGATTCCATTTTTAGGTCATAATAAGAAAATATTGCATACTTACATTTATAAATCAATATTGAAAAATATATTTATAATTAACATATCAAAAATGCGACAGGTATGAGTAGATAATAATGAGAAAGTGGTAGAGCAAAAAGAGTGGTAATTTTACTGTTTTACTCATATCTGCAGCAATAAATGAATTATTGTAGTTAAGAATTATTTAAATAATATAAACGAGTAAGAGTAGTAACTTCTATTATTAGTTAGTGATTTTTTATACGATAATTTTTTAACTGACAGTTATAGGAATATTACATTTCTACATAAATTTTTCAATAAATTAACAATTAATACACAGTATTTATTTAGTGAAAGCTGTCTTAGGCATTATTGTGATACATGTTTGAGTGATTTTTAAATTAAACAACTTCTGAAAATATTAACCAATAATGGTTTACTAAAGTATCTCTATCCTAAATTTTCTATTAAACAATGTTTTTATTTATATAAATACTCATTAAAAATTTCTTTTTTAACAGCTCAAATAACCAATTGATAATTTTTGTGGAATATTTAAACGTCCATTTAATAGTTTTTTAACTGTTCATATATTCTCTTAATAATTTTTATTAACTTCGTAAATATCCACTTAACAGCTTTCTTCACTGTTTTCTTACTGAACAATTTTTCTTAATTATTTAATGTAACAATTCAACTTAACTATTCACATAAAAATTGTTGTTAATTGTTTAAATATCCACTTAACAGATTCCTTTATTATTCAAATATCCAGGTAACAGTTTTCTTATTTATTTGTTTCATTTATTTGTTTTGGAGAATCAACTAAAACAATATCTAAGTTGTCCGTCAAATGCCCTCCACGCAACCACCTGCAAAAAATATATTAATGAAAAGTTACATTTCATTCGATTAATTCAACATTTCTTCGTGTGCTTGAATAAATGGAAATTCGTACCGATTGAAACGGTATATAAATTGAGCGGCTAATTAATTTTCTGTTTGTACCGACGAATAACATAATTTTGCGAGGTGTCGAGCAGCTCTTTCGCAGCCGTCCTAATTGCCTCCGAAATTCCTTGTTCTTCGTTTCTTTTCAACTTCGTTAAATACCCTCTCGCTTTCTGTCGCGTTGTTTTCGAAAATATATAGCTGCGCCCACGTTGGCACCTCTACGATCACATGGTATAAAGTTCTCGTGCCCTGGGCGACGTTGCAGGAACAACAGTTTTCCCTCGCAGAGTCGGCGAGGACGTGCAGGTACAGTGGGTGGGCCACTGTCCGTGTTTTTGGTTCACGCGGTCACCGATCGATAATTTAAAAGGTATTAGTACGCGTGACCGATCTAAATATGTAGTAACGGCGAGGTTAATGCTCGCCCTCGCCCATAAACTATCTGTGGGAGGCGTTAGAAATTTGTTTTTCCAGGAATCTGTTGCAGGAAGCTTGATTACGTCGATTATTTTTTTGCCGTTTTTTTTCCAGCAAATTTCTTCATTTTCTTTAAAATTACATCTTTCAAATTATTATTTGAAAGAAAGCATTGCTCCAGTAAATTTACAAATAATAATTTGAAAGAAATCATTGTCTCTTAAATTAAGAAATAGTCATTTGGAAGAAAACCAAACAAATACATAACACAATAGTATACGTAACGTAAAAATGTAGATACAATAGTATATGCATAATGTTCGTGCAACTTATGGTATATTATATTGTTCAAATATTGTATTTTGAAACTAAAATATATTGTCTAAACATTGCATTTTGAAAATAATATATGAGTGTAAAAATACACCACAGCAAATATCATTGCGCAGTATACATAATGAGGATATTAATTAACTACTGATATTTGATAATTTAATTAGTGTATAATATATAATTGTTTGTTAAAGTAACTGAAGTATGAGTTTTAATTATTGTCTATATTTAATTAATGCCAATCTATTTCCAGCCATCTTTGTGTTATTCAATTTCGCTGATTGATTTCATAGGTGATGATATGCAGAAGCAAATATGTATTCTACCATACATTCACTTTTAGCTATTGAAAGCAAAACTTGAGTGTTTTTAAAATGAATTTTTAAACAGAAATTGTATAGTGAAATAATTCTCGGAGGATATTTTGACTATAACAATTCGATATTTCAATGGCAATATTTTCTGTAAATTAAAATTTATATAATTCATCATAAATACTCCGTTAACTCAAACAATTTCTGATGGAAGAAACCTCGAACGAGAAATCAATCTAACTTTATGTAATAATTATAGAGTTATTAATCCAATTGCTAAGAGATATTACTCCACCCAGTTCTCGAGAAAACTAAAAAGTAATATTTATCACGTACGATTCGCTAGAGTTGTTTATAAAGAAGTACCCCCGTTAACATTAACAATACTCAAAAATGGTAGACTAACATATTGTATGGTTTGAAGGGACTCGTATTGCAGTGAGAATAATTTTTTCTTATATGTCATATTTCTCGAGATTAAATGAATCAAATGAATGATAATGAGAACTCTATTCTGAATAATTTCCCATTTATTTTACAATAATATGTACTGATATTAACTAGATATTAAACCAATAATAATTAAAATAAAAATATAAGTATTATGATTTTATTAAAAATATTTAATAAAAGGATCAGTTGAATTTCACAAGAAAATTAAATTAAATTTAAAAAATTAGAAGAACGGTAGCTATAAATGAGTAAGTATGTACTATCTCATGATTTGTAAATTTTAAGTATAATAATAATAATTAATAAATTACTATCCGAAAAGAATCATTTTTGGTTTATCATCAGAATAATCATTTAATATTGTTGTAATATTATTCATTAAATAATACTGGTTACTCGTTAAAATCTTTGAGAATTTCTCTTTGTAGCAATTAATAAAATATCTGTTCCTGTTGTGGAAGCAAAAATTGTATTTTTAAATTTTATTAATTCCAGTGAAACCAAAATTGTTTATCTCAAGACATCTTTTGTATCTGTTTCCTCGGAAATTTATAATACGAGAACCATTTTTCAAAAGTATTACACGCAATAAATTCCAATATAGCTTGTGAAAGAGTTCCGAAACTTCTTCAGATCTTGATTTTATCTTCTGATCTCTGTGGATTTCTATACAACGGAGTATACATGGTATTCAAAGTTATGCGGCCAAATGTTTTCAGTAGATTATGAACGTTGATCATGATAATGAGATCACAATTATGAATGTTGTAAACATTCCGAGTTTACGTATGAATGTTGTAAACACTCCGATAATTTACATATGAATTTACATATTTATATAAAAGGTTGTCGGTCGGATGTGACACGCAATATCAATAATATTTAAAATGTGATATGTTCATTTAAATCTTCAAAATACGCCGTCGTAACATCGTTTATCATTATTTAAATTGTATTTATTTATTTATATAGTAAACAGGAACGATATAATTACTACTGTTATTACTAGATAAAAGAAACTCTGTGGAAAATAAAAATTATCTGCATCAGTTACACAAAACATTTTACATATTCATTTGTATGCCGACTTGACATTTTGTATTGTGCGAATTCAAAATGTAATAAATTGCGAGAAAATTGTTCGTTCAACGAAAATATAATTATCATTTTGTTCATAATAAGTAACTGTTATTACTGGAAAGTTCAGTCATATAGAAATATGAAACTGCACAATCGTGGAAATTAAAAGAATAGAATAACAAGACTTTTGAACATTTTCACTAACATTCACTCATGTCAAATTTTAAATATCCAATTCCAATTAATAAGTTAATCGACGTCGATAAAATCTCTAAAATCTCTGTTTCTTTTTCAAAATTTGTACATTTTACCAACATCAGCTGACATATTGTTCGTGGGGGAACGATATCAGTGATACATAAAGATATATTCTATTGTAAAATTGATAGTATAACCATGCAACACGAATAATCGAATTCAAATCAATTATAAACCATTAAACAATACAATAAAACATGTTAGAAATATTTTTGTTAGCTTTGACTTGAGGTAGACTTGAGTTAAAGATCAGCCATAACTTCTTTTCTTTGAAAAATTTGTTCAAATCGTTGATCTTCATGATACATCGCTCATTTGTTGCAAAATGGACATAAAAAAAGAATTCACAATTTCTAAATTATTGGTAAAGAAAGAGCAATTTCTTTTGTTTTAGATAAATTTATCATGTAAAAGCACATTTATATTATTGTTGCATTAGAATGTTTCGCTCGATTTCGAGTTTCGAACTTCGATACTAACATAGTGTAGGGATTAATTTGTAAGTAAACCCCACGTGACTCCGTGATAATAATAATACGACAACTAAAGACACCTTCGTTTAACAATAACAAGTATAACAGTTTATTATCAACGTCCCACGACTTACAACAAGAATAACAACGACAACAACAACGGCAACGCAACAACTTTGACAACAACAACGACTTCTTCACGCCACGGTTCTCCTTCGAATGCCTCGATCTTTTCCGCCCGTTCTTTTGCCCTTCCTAGCCTTTTCCAAATTACCCTACTCTCTCTCTCTCTCTCTCTCTCTCTCTCTCTCTCTCTCTCTCTTGCATCCATACTCTTTCGCTCTGCCTCACTCGCTATCTCATTCTTACTCATTCTCTTTCTTTCTTTCTTTATTTCGCTCTCGCTCACTCACACTCTGTCTTTCGGGCACGCAGGACTTCGAGGAACCTAAGCAATAAACTCAGGCCACTCGAAGTCGTCCAAACACGCTGTCGCCATCCGTCCCATTCATTACCATTTTATAACACTCGACCATGCATACCCGGAAAAACCCTACAATAGTTGTACACTTGAATTTTAACTATAAATTCCATTGTAGTTTGAATAAATTTTTTCTATTTTGTGTTACTAATAATATATTGCTGTACATATAATTATAACTCTTTCGATTTTGTATCATTGGATTGCTTATTTTATTATCAAACATGACGTTGTCTTTGATTAATGAGTTTTGAAATGAGGTTTATAATTTTAATGAGTGTTGCAGAAGCTCTCGGGCGTGATACTAAAAACCTCCTACTAGCGTTAGTTTTCGTAGACGATATCTTAATTGCTTCGCGTGACCTTGATAAGATAGAATCATTCAAAAGTCATCTTAAAAGGACATTTGACGTCAAGGATCTCGGTAATGTGAAGTGTTGTTTGGGTATCAAGTTTCGCCGTTCAGATGGTGAGATTCACCTGCACCAGCGCGGATATACAGGATGATCCGTAATTATGGAAACACCGCGAAATGGGGGGTTCCTGAGGTTATTTCAAGCAACCTTTCCCTTTGCCGAAATGCAATCCGCGGTTTTGTTAACAAGTTATTAATGATAAAAGATTGTTGCGCGCGCACGAGGATCCAACCTGCTGATTCGCGCGCGAGCCAACTGACTGAAGCCGGGTCGCGACTGCTTTGAACCACGATTAAAATAACGAATAAGGATTTTATGAATTTCCTATTAATTTCTTAAATCGGCTGGGACTGATGGCATTTTCGGCCGAGTAGGTGTATCCGCCACATCTCGAGAGGAAGTGTTGGAAATGGGGCCCTAAGCGAGTAGTTCCCATGCATTGCGATACGTGTTAATGCAATCTAAGGGTTAAATAGTCTAGCGGTGTAACATTCTGAGGTTTAACACGTTGACGAAGGCGCCGATATTCACGACTTTCTCTGTGAGTTGACGCCCGAAATTTACAAAAATTAAATAATTATGTTAAGTTTATAATATTGAATTTCTATGTTTTTACTATTGAATATCTGTTTACAATGTTCAGATAAAATAACATAAATCTATTTTGTAGTATCTATTTTGTGAAATGTAAGCAAAATAAACAAATGTACGCAGCCCACGGGTTTGACACGTATGATCCACCGGTGGGTATCAAAATTTAATATTCGAACAGTCTCACGGCTTAATGTACTGACGGTGTCGTCTGTAGTCTGTTTGTTTACAAAAGAGTTTCGACCTCCGTAAGATTCTTGTTGTCGCAGTTATCGCGCCTGCTTAATAGGCAGAAGGCGAATGGCAAAAACGAACCGCTCTCAGGGACTCGAATGCGCGCGGCTGGCTGCGCCTGAACCAGAAGCGCGCGTGTCGACCTCCTGTCAGAGCTGCCCGTCCGTATCGCCGCAGGACGAGTTGTCTCCGTAGGAAAGCCGCCTACGGTGGTAGTAGTAGCTTGGCCAGTCTCGAGAGGGACAATTTTTCCGCGTATCGTTCAATGGTTTTCGCGCACAATCGATACTCGAACTGCACGGTAGGCAGGTGAAAATAGCTACGCACGTGCATGCGAACGCATAACTCGGTACATTACGGTACGGTACGGTACACGTGTCCGTAGTCAGTGTTGTTTTTCTGTACCGAACCTTGACGTCGTTGCGTCTAGCTTCCTCCTAGTGACTTTCAAAATAATCGTGAAACTGTGTTGAACTATGTTGAATTGTGTTGAACTGTGTTGAACTGTGTTGGACTTTGTTGAACTGTGTTGAACTTTGTTGGACTTTATTGAACCTTATAGAATCGTTTGATACTGTGAGAATTCGAAAACAACTGTTTCGGTGAAGCACGTTAAAAGAAGTGCTCCAGTGGCCCGGTGACCGTGCGGGAATCGATGCGACCACGATCCCGAATATCGCGCGTCGTGTCTGTTGACATCCCTCTGTGATACGTCAATCCGATATCCATACGTCAAAGGGCTACTAACTTGTTACTGTGTTCTGGAACACGGGACTCGGCACCTGGCACCTGCTGCACATCTCTCCAACTGGTAAGCTCGGCCGCTTTATCCAGTTGTCCCATTTCTCACTGATCAGCTGGTAGCACCCGCGTTGCGCTCGCGCGCTCGTCGAGCGGTTCTATGCTATTAGGCCGTCGCATACGTTTTAACCTATTGACTCTGTTACTTCGCGTAACCTACAACTGCGGCCGCCAATTATTCGATACTTTTCGGGATAATGCTCTTCGAAATGGATTGCTTCTATTTAAACCGTGTGCTTGAGTTGCAATTGTTTTAGGTTCCGCGGGATTTGAGCCTCAGATTTTGGAGAGTTTACGCGGTATTATGATTGTTCGATAACTCTCGTGACGTTTAGTGGTCCCTAACATTAGTATAACTCGAATCACAATCAGTTTTCGTCCTATGCATCTATTAGAAAAAAATCGCTTCTCGGCCTTATGGCTAAGATCAAATTTTAGAAGTAAGAGTAGTTAATAAGACAATGAATGTAAAGTAAGAAGACTCACCAAAAAATGTAAAATATTGTTTTAAAAAAAAAAAATTATGTATTTGTATGGAAGGCAGAACGGATGGGTTACATCCACTGCCAATAAAGTTTCAATCAATCTATTAGAAAAATTATTGAAGCAGTTAAAAATACTGTTGTACTGTTTTCAGTTTAGTAAATTTATTCGCAGAGAGAATACAATTTTGTTCCTCTTTTATGTGACGCGGTTAACGCAGATGATTTAAAAATTAAATAAACATGTGCGGTCTAATTCTTTGAATAATGATGGATTTTATTATTTTGCAATCGAGTGGCGACTCTGAGGCGCCATCAAAAAATTGCTGTCTCCGAATAATTTTAACATCATCCAGTTTGTTTATATTTAAAAAAGACGGCGCGAGGTGTAATAAAATACAGTAATTTATACAAAATAAAAATACTATAAGTCAAAGAAAGTAGTTTAGATTTCGAGTTAAAATAGCTTCGAGTATAAAGGGTTATTACTTTGATACCTGTTGTTTAAGTTATTTCTTGGATCTGGATTTTACTTTGTGTTTGAACAAATTGTTTTTCAAATATTTCTTTGAATAAATGATTCTCTTGGATATATTGCTCTCTGTCGAAAGGCAACTATGACACGAGCTTGTGGAACGACTTGGTATATGTCACGAGAGAAAGATAGCACGGTATGCAAAAGTAACTAACACGGATGCATAAAAAACGGCGAGATTGAAAATGTGTGATCCGATTAATTCGACCAGCATGCTGCGTGTACTGTTAATTTATGCAGTCGCAGCCGGCGGACACTCGAACTGCACATCAATTTCGAGTTAACAATAGCCGACTTGTGTCAGTATTGTTCGAAAGTTTGCGAGCTCTAAGCTCTTATTGTTCGTAATATGAAAGCTCGGTAATTTAGCTCTTCAACGGAAATACTCGGAACTTCTTCGGTACAACACTGAAGTCTTCAACCTAGCACGTTTTAAAACATAATGTTCTTCATCGCAATTTTTTGCGAATAGTGTTTGGGAACTCGCAAGTTCTAAGATCCTATGGTTTACATTTACGAAGCTCTGTAATCTCGCTTGTTAACGAAAACAGTTTAGAGATTTTAGTTTGAATACTAAGGGCTTAGAACTTGTAAGCTTTCCAACATAATTTTCCACAACGCAACTTTTGAAAGTTCGCAAGCTCGAAGACTTAATTTCTTATATTTAAAAAAAAACCTTTGTAATTCAGGTTTTATAAGTGGAATGTACGATCGTGGAAATCGCTTTAACCTAATTTTAAACCTAAATTTTATATCTAATATTAAAAATCTCATAGGATTTTTCAAAACACGTCCTCATGTTTGAGATATTTTAATTCAAAGTTTGGAAGATTCTCAAAGATTTTTATCAAAATTTTGCACATTCAATGGAAATTAAGTTTGTAAATAAAAAAAATTAAAAAAAATATGAAATTTTTAAAAAAGGAAACATGTTTTTTTTCGAAAATAAAGAAACTTTAAAATCTCGAAATACTTCAAGGTGAGTGTACGAGAAACTGAAACGGAAGCTGCAGAGAATAAACAACTTAAAAAGTAAAACAGTAGATAAACTGACCTTAAAAATAGGACTATACCTAAGTAGCTTCCTCGTAATTTGCAAAATAGGCGTTTTCGTTTGAGAATAAAAAATGCTGAATTTTTAGCGATCAGAAGTGATCGATTTTAGATAATCGGATGACTATAATTAATATTATAACGATTTACGCAATTTACACGAATAATACGTCGTCACAGCTGCAAATATGCGTATACATTAAATATTTAGACAGTCTTGGATCATTTTCTCAACCTACCGATTTTCAATCATTCTACAATATTTTAGAGTAAAACCTTTTATATCGCGCAGTTATCTCGGTTGAAGCGGTCTGTAGCTATAGCTTATAATAATAAAAATTTTTTTTTGAGAACTTTTTGGTCTTACCAAAGTTGGCTTTAGAAAGTTGCAGTCGACGGTAAATTAAAGTGAACTTAATTGAAGCTAGTTAAGCCTCGAAGAACGTACAGAAACGAGCTCTCCGCTGAAACTTATGATGCTGTACAGATCAAGTTCATAAAATAAACAGCGGAGGAATGTAACGAAGTCTTTGAAACTCCTCTGTGGATCTTATGAACTGACAAACTATATACAAAAATACAACAAAAATTAATACATGTAACAAATCGCAACCACTCTTTTAACTATTGTATTTCAACAAACTTATGACATTAATCGATTTATCGCTTAATATTAATATATGCTTTTCTATGGCTTTTTTCTTTGAAGCAAAAATTGTTTGTAAGTAGTAAGAATTACAACAAAAGAAGGAACTAAATAAGAAGTTCTTTATCTAAATAATTTTATTGGATTAAAAATAAGAAATTGGCATTTCTAACCGTTTTAATCATTTCGCTGTCTGAGATTGCCACTATTCGATTTTGCCATAAATGTATGAAATTCGCCATCTGGTGATTAATATCGATTGGAGATAAAATGATGTGTTCCGTGTTGTGCGCATTGCCAATTTGATATTCTGCTACATGAAATGCTTGTCAATCTTCGAGAAGCAATATTTCATTATTGGAAGCACATAGGATTTCTGGCTAAAAGTATTCGTTCATCTTTTTTAAAATGCGATAACATTTTTCAACCAGCTGAATGGCTTGAATTTTTTTAAAACGTTAAACAAACACTGCTCTACAGTGGTTAAAATACTTTCTTTTAATTTTGATAACGGAATAAATGTACTAGTTGTTGTGCCTGTTGCAATTTCTGTTTTATATGTATACAGAGTGTCGTGATGACACAACCGGATAGGGACTGATTTTACGACAAAAATATAAGTAGAATAAAAAGTATAATATTTTGTTCATTTAAGGCGTTGTTTTTTGCGAAAACTGAATTAGAAGATGCATCAAGTTGGCGTAGATTATTGTACTACAAGAAGTAGAATCGGTATGTTATGGCTAGACCATAACAATCCCATAAATTCCTTCGTTATCTAATTCGTGTGTTATCTACATATGAACCGTTCTGCTCTATTGCCTCCTTCAATGTCTCAGAAAGCCTCATTATGCCCTCTTTCCAAAAGATTTCAGACTTACTCTCAAAATATTTTCGGATTTCTGACATTTATCTCGGAGAGAATTTTTTAACGAAAAAAAAACAAGTAATAATCGAACTGGAGAATACGCAGGATGAAGTATTGTAGAACGTCCCAATCAAACTGTAAGAGTTTCTGTCTTACGGCCAACGTAACATGCGGTCTTGCGTTGTCGTGATGAAAAATGACATCTCGTCGGTTCGCCAATTCTGCCCGTTTTTCGGTTATGGCGGCTTTCGATTTATGCGGATTGGATTAGTGGATTGCAATATTTTTCAGAATTGATCGTTCCACCTTGTGGAAGGAGCTCGTAGTACACTACATCTTTCCAGTCACACCAAATGTACAAAAGCACTTTCTTCTAATGATGTCCTGGCTTCGCAACAGTTCAAGGTAGATTTTGCTTATATCAAGTGCGTTTTTGATGCAGGTTTTGATATAAAATCCAAGTCTCGTCTCCAGTGACAAATCTCTTTGAAAAAGAATTTCTTTCATGTCGCTAAGGAAGCAAATCGCACATAGAGACGTTACGCTGTTCATAAGGCCGGTCTCCGTGAATTGATTTGGAACCCAAACTTTATACGGATTCATATATCTCATCTTAATTAAATAATTATGTATCGTTGTCCTGGGAATGTTAGTGGCAGCCATTATCTCGAGCACACTCTACTCGAGGTCATATGTAATGTCACGCGGAAAAGACTTATGGGACGTCTTGCCAACTTATTTTTGACATAAAATCAACTGCTATTCAAGAGTACCACCACTTACATGTTGGTCAATTATGTGTTAATCGATAAACATAACAAAAAAGTGTATAAATCATTAATTTATATATAAAACTTTTTTTCTGGAAAGTCTACCCTAGTTGGAATGAGAAAATAAGATAAAAAACACTTGTTTTTTTTTTAACTTTCTTTACCTAAGACTGGAATGAAAATTAAAAAAATATATTTTGTAGATGTCGGTAACTTATAAGCACGTTGAAAATGTCATCGTCATTTTCATCAACTTTGACACGCGCTTTAAGCAATTAAAGATCGCGAGAATTGCATTTTCCAGACATTTCACAAAAACAGGTGGCTTTTACATCTTTTAGTCGCAGTAGCCTGAGTAAGCATCAACCGATTTCTACGAAATATTCAATACTGATATAAGTTATGGAAGAGTAATAAATGAATTTTTCAAATTTTTATTATAGACTTGGATAACAAAGTGAGAAAATGAGAATATTTTTACATTTTTGTATTCCAAGTAATAGCGAAAAAAAGTATTTTAGTCTTCGCAGAATGAATTAGTTCTTTTAAAATCATGTAGATCAATTTTTAAAAAGCTTTTACGTTTTAAAAGATGATCGAATACTTTCTGCCAGCAGAGTTATACACATATGTTAATTCGCAGAATTTCTCTATGGCGTTTTGTCTTCGATCAAAAACCAATTTATCATTGCAATTTTCCACTGGATTGACAGGACGTAGACCGAGCTTCGACTGCATTGCACATCATGTCTACTTTTATTTCAATATTGCATACCTTTCAGTCTTCCATACTTTTCAATATTTCGAACCCACTTCTCAGGAGCGCTGCTTCAGTTTTGTGGCCCATTTGCATGACTAGATGCATGAAAAATACAGTACAGCCTCGATTATCCGAATCTCCGATATTCGTATTGTTTTTCTATACAGGATGGTCTACCTAAATCAGTCCGTTCCAAATATCTCCAGGAATAGTGACGTTACAAAAACTGTTTAATAAAAGAATAGTGGCATCAGCAGACGAATAAGAAGTATAAAGTAGCTTCTTCCGAAATAATTTTTCACGGAGTTTTCTAGATCATTGATATTGATTTACACATACAAGTGTATTTATTTTTGTTCCACTGCATAGTTTACCTTGAAACACATGTATAGGATGTCCTCAAAGTTACTCAAAGTCAGGAAATGAGGAGGTCCCCATACTATTTGAAGTAACTTTTTCCTTATCGCAAATGGAATCCGCGGTTTTGTTTACGAGTTATCAACAAAAAAATAATGACCAATGAGAGGCGAGATCAGTTGACGCGAGGCGGCCGAACCAATTAGCGAAAGTGGGCTTCGTCCGCTTGTTAAGGGTTAAATTTAGGATACTCAAGTTTCTAAATAAAATTGGCTTTCTTAATTGTCATTGCCGAATCGCAACTTTAACTTTTGAAGACTCGTAACATACGAAAACTAATTTTTTAATTTCTGATGTAAATAGAGAAATGAAAAAGAATACAAAAATTATGTTTTCAAAAATAAAGGAATAAACTATTATATTTATGAAATTTGTCGAAATTGCAAAAGAATAATAGGGACATGTGGTCCCAACTCTTAGGCTGGCGTCCATCAGACGACTAAACATTTTTGTATTTGGATCGTGAGGCAGCAAAAAAAAAAACGTCCGGAGTAATCTCCGTACGTAACATTATATGTATTTCTTTATTTAAAGCAATTCGATAACTTTAAATTATAATAAATTGAAAACTGAATAATATTTTATTTAATGTTATCCCGATAAAGCTGAAATATTTAAGTAAGCAGCATCGACTATTATATTAAACAAATATCTAATTCCAATTAATACTTTATCTGCCAATAATAATATATTTTTTAGCGAAGAGCAACAGTCAAAAACTGTTTATAAAATTTTTCAGAAACTACGGTAATCCTATCCACAATCCATTAAATTACAATATTTACATAAATATAATGTAGCAAACTCTTTTGAAATTCTATTGAAAATTTCAGAGAAAATATTACTTATCGTATTTACAAGGAAGGGTCACCAGGGTTGATAATTGTTTTTTTATGTGATTTCATACAGCGATAGAGCTTGTAAAACTAAACCCAATGATAGCCAGTTTTGGGGGCAAACGGTTTAAATTTTTTCAGATAATTAATATTAAAGTTTTTAATAAAAGGTTAGAAAGGCGTGCTGGATTGCGATGCGAGGGTTCGAGTAGACCCGGTCGAACCTCCCACCTTTCCTTATCCTTAAAGGTTTTAGTACTGGTATAGTAGTATTTCGCTCACGTTACTAGCCCTCTTAGTGTCGACCAAAAGTGCGTGTGTACCCGAGTGAAATGTACAGAACACGTTCGATGTACAATAGTTTGATAAAGTTTTGGAAAGAAATTGCAAGAATTTTGTAAAATCTGGTAATTACCAAATTCAAAAAGGGAGGAGAAATAAGAAATGAAATTTTTGTGTAGTAAGACTATTAATCCTTTGTATTTGAGTGGCGACTCTGAGGCACCACTAAAATTGTTCTATCACGTTCGAAGGTAATTTTTATACCACCAAAGCTCAGATTTAAAAAATTGTTAAACAGTGAAACAGTGCACTTTTTTACATAGAATAGAAATATTACGAGCCAGGAAAATTATTTTAGAATTACAGTTAAAATAGCTTCGATTGCAAAGGTTTAAGAAACCGATATTTTTTCAAGAGTAGCCAACAACAATATTGTATCGTTCTTCGGCACTAAAATGACTGGGGACAGATCAGCTTTAATCGATGATACCCGAACCGTGTACCGTTTCACACCGCGCATATACTCCCTCGGTTTTGAACAGTAATATATAATAAATAATATATTTATAAATATATATACGTATAAATATATAACAAATTTTATTCAGAAAGTTCAGTCTCTTGAATGTAATAACGTTGTTGTTAAGTATAAATAAAATTATAGTATAGGCATAGTAACCGTTTAGAAGGAAGGTGGGGCAGTAATTAACTTGCAATGATCATACACTGGCGAGAGTAATTATGTGTTCATGTTTTCCAGTACTTAGCGCTAGATAATATATTATTAATTGTCACGGAAATTAGTGGCACTAAGTGCTCTGTTTGAAAGCGATTAAAGCATTATTGTAGATTAACATTATGAACTCGTTGGGTGTAGTGTACATGCTAACCTGCGCCGTTATTTCGCAGTTGAATATTTTATTTCATTGAGTTTAGGAATTCATTTCATATGTATTTTATGACACTGATAACGAGTACCACATTCTCATAGGCTATATTAACTCACTGTTAAACCTCATTGGCAAAGTGACCCAATACAGATCAGCATTTACAGATCAGCAGAACGTGCATTTAATATAATAAATCGTCGATCTTTATATGAAATCCCAGTCTCGTAAAGCATTTTCTGAAAAATTAGAATGACAAAACAATCTTTTGGCGAATAACAGGTTGTAAAATATAAATACACGATGCTAACGGAATTCTAAATGATTTAATTTTATATTGTAGAAGAATTTGTAATTATTCAGAAGCTCGACCTCCTTGCCGATTTCGACGACCTTGAATTATGTTTTCAAGGTGATTTCTCACGAACAATTTTTCCCTGTGAAAAATCCTAATGGAGATGAATAATTGAATAACTACAATAAAGAAATCACCAGTGATAAATTTATATATATTCTACAGGGTGTTCCACGTATTGTTGCCATGGTTTTTTCGAGCACTTCTAACAGTCTGAAATTAACTTTACTTTAGTTTTGTCAGATTGTGAGAAATATTTGAAAAACGTGGCGACACTTACGTGGACCACCCAGTATAATAATATTGTAACATGCTATCATACATAGTCTGTAGTCTGTAAAATATCGTAATGATTTAATCTGCTAAAATTAATGTTATACAAGATATTGTCATTTCAAGTAATAACAAAATTAAAAAAAATCATTTTAATCATTATCTAGTACACTAATCCCTCTATCATTAAAAAAAATTCAAGTCGGTTAGTTCAGTGTGAAAAAGGAAAGTTATAACGTTTTATGTATTTGTCCCTGACCGTATATAGACTTCGCTATTGTCTATAGCATGATTTTGTTATCGAAAATCGACCAGACTACTTGATCAGACCGAGAATAGTAAATGACTTGGTTCTTTCCACACTTTCGACAACGTCTGTTTTTCCCGCCCAATGTAATATACTTCGAGGAATCGCATTACATCAGCCTGCTGAAATGGGTATTCGTGCCAGTTTTATAAATAACTTAGCAGAAATTAGAAAATATCAACGTTAATATTATCGAACTTTTAATTAAAATAGTGTGTTGCCTTTGTAATCGAAAAGCTATCCAATTGTTATTATAGTTACGTGATTTTTAAGTAGTAACGAACACATTAGAAAATATTTGTGTGGATTCTGTGAAATTTGGTTACATTTATTGACGTCGTAAAGATAAGTATTGTTCCCTCGCGACCTTTGTGTTTACATTCCTTTTCTTACTAACTGCCCCACCGTCGTAGTTATCGGTTGCTATTGACACATGGCGATCTTCGTTAGTTTCGGCGAATAGCAACCTATAACTGCGACGGTGGGGCTACTGGTAAGAAAGGAAAGGTAAACAGAAAGACGCCTTCTTGTCCTGTAAGGATTATACATGTATTGTATCTATTAATGTTTTGGTAAAGGAAATAATTACTTGAAATATTATCTCATGTGTTTAAATTCCTATGAGTGATTTGAAACTCTACTTCTTACGATTAATATTATTATCAAGTATTATATAATATTATTATAAGTATTATTATAGGTAATATTATATATAAGTATTATTTATAAGTATTGACGTAAATTAGTTCACTAGTCTTTTTTATACAGCCAATAGATGCCGTTTTTTTTTTAAATGAGCCAGCCTTTACAATCTAGTAAACATTTAATTTTAGATTAAAACTTTAATTTTAAACTAACGTTAAAAACTGGTTCACCAGTACTTTCCGTAAAACCGACAGACGTACCAATACTTCTGAACGGAGGTGTACCTATGTGTCTCTCTACGATAAGACCGATCAATATCAAGATTCTTAAACGATGGATTGCTTAACTACTTCCGTTGGACGAAAATAGACCAGGTATAAATCGAATCGAACACTCGAGGATCGCGGGTATTAATATAAAACTTGAGCAGTCGACCACCGAAACAACGGTCGTACTATTTCAAAGCATAATCCATTTTCAACCAACAATGCCAACAAGACCTCGCTGTGAGAATTAATCTGGCAGAAAATATTCCATTAAATCGTGGACGTGATTATTGGAAGAATTATTTCGGCGTGTAATGAACGTCAAAATTGTATTCCACAGGGTGCCTCAATGTAATGTTACTTTTAGCGTAAATGTGATATGCAGCTTCGTTTACGAGGTATTAACAGATTTCGATGTAGTAGCACGATAGGAAATTTGCAAGGTATTTTGCTAGTATGTTGTTCAGAATCTCATTTTCTATAATATATTTTAAAACCATCAAAATCAGAGTTGAACCCTTTAAAGTAAACAATTACCGAAAAAGTTACTTCAAATGACCTTAGGAATCACTCATTTCCCAAGTTTTTGTAACTTTTGGGACACCATGTATTGTGTTCCTAGCTCGGGACTAATAATTTTCAAGCCGTTTTGTTTTTTACAAAACGAAGGTGAACAAAATCGTTCGTGTGTTGATTTGTTTTTGATAAAATCGAGGTAGGATTTCGGTCAACTACGCGCAATGTTGAATAGGCTTTGCCACTGCATCTGTTCATTATACATGCACAGTTTCCATTTTTCCTATACGAGCTGAATGCCTCCACGGTAAATTTTTAACGGTTTTTTAGAAAATATTGCTCGGCATAGAAAATGTTATTCATTTATACGCTTCCACTTTTTTATACGCATACAATAACGTCGTTTTTCAATTCTCTTGTTATCGTACATCGTTTATCGATGTATTAGTTAGCCAAAAAATATTTCAAACAGAAATAAGTTACATGAGAAGTCACTGCTAATTATAATTATACCGTGGATTTTGTAAATTTGTGACAAAAATTACCAGATCACACGGGATATGCTACAAACGCTTCAAGAATTCAAAAACACTGTTTCACTATTTTTACCTCGGTGGGATTATTAAGAGAACTATTGATTGCCTGTGCAGTTGTTGCATCTCTCAATTTACTTAACAGAAATTCATTATGTGCATATGTCTTATTAAATTGGAAGTATATATTGTAGTGCAGCATGTAACACGTTGTTTATATTGCAATATTGTGTAAATGAAAAAAAAATAATAAAAGTGAAAAAAGATAAAAAGTAGGAAAACAAAATAAAAATTAAAAATTAAGAAATCGTAGAAAGAAATAACATAAATAATGGCACATATATAAATTAATAACGAAAGTTTATTCTTTTTCCGCGTCAGATAAAGATTATCATTCGAATAATCTTCGAAGTGATCAACAAAAACAAATAAATAAAACAGTTATGTCTCCACCTCCAAACAGAGTAATTTGTTTTTTACATTTTTCCTTTAAATGTGTTGTTTTCGAGATATTTAGATTGCCAGTTTTCAAATGAACACTGTGTGTAGCATAAGTGACTTCGGCTAGCGATATAATTTTTGAGAATTCAGTTTCCGAGCCCTTTTCGATGGCATTCCACAAAGTTTCAGCAGTTCGAATCCGGGCTCTATTGAAAGTGAGACACTGGTTGCGCGAGTTTTCAGTGGTTTACCCCGGGCAGTCAATAATTCGTGGGTTGAGTAACCGGGCACAGGTTGCATTTCGTGAGCAGCCGGGTCGAAGTCCGAGACGTGAGCGGCTGTTCCGCGGTTACGTGAGCAAGAAATCAAATTCTGGAATCTCATTATGCTAATAGAGAGCCAAGACAGTTGTCGTAATCGGTAAATTAATACGCGTTAAGTGATAGGATCGCCAGTTTTTTGGACCGAGCCACCCGTTTGCACGCACTCGGACTTCTGCGGAAACTTTTCGTCCTCGCTTTTATTGGAACTTTATACCGCGTTCGCCTAAACTTACGCGAAAAATTGTACAGACGAGAATGTAGGTCAGGGAACTGTTCAGAAATGTCCGTTGCATAAACTATACCTTCATTTCATTACTTACCGTTTGCTACTTTAAAGCGTATTCTCGTTTAACTGTTCACTGGTTTATATACTTCGATACTCTTTTACGACGGTATTTGCATTTGTCATTTAGGGGAAAACTACCATGAATGGAACACATTTATTTGGGACAACATAACAAAGAAATTGAACGACCAATGTAATCCGTTTTCTTACTTTGTTTTTAATTTATTTAAAATATACAGTGTAACAAAATAAAGTAATTTTCTTTAATAGTTGTAACGTTCATTTAGTGTCTAAAATTCATTTTAACAGTCTTTTAGTATGTTCTTCGTAATTATTATTTTATTATATATTGTTTCAAATTGCAGTATACGGTTTATATTTTTACATTCACTCAGATATTTACTTTAGTTCATTTATTTTAATAGTTGAAATGTTTATTTATTACGATGGTAATTTATTATACTATTTGTGTTTATTATATTTCTATTTACTACGTTGGTGTTATTATTATGAATTTCAAAGTCAACTAAATCAACTATAATAACGAGTTAGATTCGTGACGAGCACTTTGTACATAATTTAATAAATACCACTGTCAATCATTTCCATTAAATCGAAAGAAAATTTGGATTTTCTGTCGTCAAAATTTCAGAATGAAAGTAAATTAAGTAAATTGGAAAACGAAGATCCCTTCGTTTCATCAAGAAAATTATGAAGGTCGGAAGAGTGTCAATCAACGCAGTTCTTAAAAAAATTGTAGTGCAAAGGGTTCACTAATGGATGATGCTTTGATTCCTTAATGTTTTGATACATGATTTTTTATTTAAATTACCATGACATTTTCGCTATCAAAGATAGGAAAAGTTATATTAATTGTCCATTGTTCTATGTCACCAAATTATTTGTTCGGAAACCAGTAAATGACATTGGCCCACTGCCGCAACTAGTAAGAGGGGGAATGTAAATGTGTCGAGGTGCCTTCTTATCGCGCGAGAACTATACCACCAGTGTCTAATATACTTACCGAATAAATAGAATTTTAAAGTCGGTTCAGTTTTCAGCTGATAAAACGTAAAGGAATCGATTTTTTTAGAACTACGGCCCATCAAATATGAATGATCTGAAAACATTCTCGAACGGTAATCACAAGAATATATCGACACTGTGAAGATATTAATTCTGTTACTCTAGAGCTTCCATATGGAATCTGCATTTTTTCAATTTTTGTTTAGGTTTTTGAAATTAACTGTAGAGCATATGTTTTTATACTTCACATATGTATTTGAGATTTTATGCAAATATTTTTATCATTGTCAACTAGGGTTAATAGTTTAGATTACCCACAACTACTCTTATGCTTAAAAGTTTTCATTTATTGTATTCGATCAGGTATTTTTTAAAGACTATTGACATACAACATAGAAATCCTAATGTTGGATCTTTTTGATGTTTTTAATTTAATGAGTTTTTTTAATATTATTAAATTGATGAAGGAAACGTACAGACTGTGGCATTAAGAGGTACCCTGAATTTCAACGAATTCAACGTAGTTTAATTTTATTTTCTACAAAGAAAATGTAATATCATAATAAATCATTCAAAAGCTCGCATTAGAGATGATTGCTTTAATAATATTTAATTTTTGCATCTCGTCTTATTAAAAATATATTAGAAATTATTAAAAATTTGAAGTTATATAGGCCTGTGCCGTGATAAGTGGTAATTAACGCATCGAGCAAAACATAGGCATGCTGTTAAAGATACTGTTAAAACTGTTACACAATACAGTTAGAAAAGTTACCTCGTATCTCTAAAAGTATCACAGGTATTTAAACAGTAATTCTTATTCGATCATACTGTCTGCCAATTTAGTACATTACTGTCAAAAATAACTAGGTAAAGCACGAAAGAGAGAAGAATCTGATAAAATTTTTATATTATGTATAACTTATGAATTTAGACAATTTTTATTTTGCATAATAATCTGTAATTATGGATTTTGAACTTTAGGTTAATTTGACCTGGCCACTGGACACGTTAATTTGTATCCAGTGAATTAGAAATCATTTGTAGTTTGACAAAACTACATAAATAATTAAAAAATAAAATACAATACATTAGACTACAAAAATGTTTATGGTTATAAGTAGAAATTTATAATATTTAATATACATTTAAATATCGTTGATCCAATTTTCAAATTTTCCAACAGTTCCGGATTCAGTTAGGCTATGTGCTCGCGGTAGGTGGTCGTAAATTGAGAATGCGGCCAATTAGATACGACATACGCCGACTGAACGAAAACTTGTACTATTTACGGTTATGGTTTCTCGTGACAGAAAGTGTAGTTACGACCAGCAATAGTTACGAGAAAATTTACGAGCTAGTTCTTCGAGACAGTGCAAGCCGGAAACTGAGAATAAAAATTGAGACTTTATAGTTATACTAGGAAATGATTTTTGTGACTTCTTTTTCAGAAAACTATTGACATAAATAGAGAAATATTGATCTAAAATACAGGATGTTTCACGTTATTTGCAAACCTCTGTAAATTCTGAAGTATATATTGTACGAAAAAGTTTCTTATGTATACTAAAGTTACATGATTTATACGGATACATTTTGTAGTGTATTTATTTTCCTCTGGGTAGAGGCATTTCAGAGATTTGTAGGATAATTTTGTTTTTTTTTTCTTAAAATGGAGAACTATATTTTTTATGCCAAAATATGGAAGAATGTCGAATTTTTAGTCAAACAAGTATTGATCTCGATTAGTCCTAAATCTAATAACTAACGAGCAATTTCACTGTACTTCTTGAACATTTTCTTCGTGTAATATTGCGTTAAAGATTTAACCTTGCCAATGTTATATTATGGTTATTTATTAAATTTAGGATTAATGGAGATCAATACTTTTTCTTATTTAGAATTCAATATCCCTCCACATTTTGCTGTAAAAAATACAGTATTCCATTTCAAAGAAAAACGAAGTTAATCTTCAAATCTGTGAAACACCTTCACTTTGAAAAAAATAAATACACTACATAATATACCCTTATGAAATATGCAATTTTTTTATACAAAACTTTTTCGAGCAACGCATACTTTGGAAGTTACAGATGTGTGAAACTATAATTATGTAAAATATAGAAATATAACTGTAAGGAAATATCTTTTAAATGGCAGTTGTTCATTATATTATTCATTATAAATGTCATACATTATGATATTTAACAACTGGTTGGCATTGTAAAAGAATTCAAATATGTTTTTTCAATTTTTTATACGAACTTATAACGAAAATTTTAAAAATACATTTCGTACATATTAATAACTTATATGCATGCTAATAGTTAACATATGCTATAAACAATTAAAGATCGTAAAAATTGCAGTTTTCCACTTTAAAAAGTGTACGAATAATTTGTATAGCGACTGTATATCATAAAGTGCACATTAATTAAAAACACCTTTTTGGAGTATTACTAAATTAAATAAGAGGAGGAGTCTTTTCAAGTCAACAAGTATTTATAAAACAAATACATCTTGTAATACAGTATCACAAGAAGACATTATTGCATAAATTTTTAAGCAATAGAAGGAAACTTCTGTATATTGTTTCTTTCCCGTAGAGTAGCAAAAAATAATATATTGGTTCGTTCAAAAAGTTTTTTCGTTCTTTTGTGAAAAAATGAGATAATTTTTTAAGGTTCCTGATAAAAAGCAAAACTTGTTTGACATTCTTCTGGTAGCTTTGAAATCTTGTGTTCGTAGAAGTACTGCTTTTTATTGGTAGAATACTGAATCAAATACTTTTTTAATACGATTATAAAATGAGATTTTCTTTAAAAATAAAACAATTCTTGAGGCGAACCAATTTTACTTATTACTTTACTTTATTCAGTTGAAAGTTATAGAAAAATCTTGTTAAACGTTACAATTCACACCGCTGTCCACCGGGATGAAAATAGAAACGGTCGTTTTTCCTTGTTCACCGCAATAACGTCTTCCATACTTCCTCTTTAGGGATCTCGATGGAGCATGATAAAAGTGATGGCGTTCATCTTCGTTTGGGAAGCGAACCGTTTCCCACTATCGCATAGTATATTCCTTGGAGAACAGTGCTGTCTGGGATCGTCTGGGATTTCTGACATGATCAAACTCTTTTAGCATAACCAATTCGTCTCAAATTAGATACATATGTATGTACACTTACGGACAAAAGTTAAGCAACTTTTCATATCGTTAATTTATATTCATATCGTAATTTTTCATACCTAATTCTTAATCTTTACTTTATTTCCTTTTTAATTTTGCATTAAATAAAACAATGTTGTAATATAAACACTGTGTCATATGCTGTACTATAATGAGTACTTTCATTTCAATAAGGCGCATAAATCGAAAGTACATACTCATTATAGTGAAGCATGTATAAACAAATATAAACATACTGTTTATATTTCGATATCGCGTTATTTAGTGTTTACGATAGAAATTAAAAGAGATAAAATAAAACTGAACAAAATAGAATATGTCGCGTCGCAAGCGGCCTATGCAGTTAAGATTATGACGGCCCTCAGGTAGTTTTTTTATAACACCGCGTCGATGCTTTCGGGCCTTCGGCGGCCCCTACCAGATGTGGCCGTGAGCAGGGGTGCGGGCCAGCGACAGCTACGCTGAAAACAATGAAACTTGGGAATTCCCAGAATTTAGCTATCCCTTCTTCTTGGGCCATCTTTCTAGTATTCATTGGTCTTAATATTATTTAAGCAGCCAATGAAATACTGACCCCACCCACACCATTTACGTAGGAAGGCCTAATCGTAGGATGAGAAGCGTATCTTCTTCACTTCGCACTTTGCACTCGGTAACTTCTCATCTAGTCCGACAATCGACATTTTGTACATAGTTGTTATAGTTTGTGATAGGTTGTTCGTCTCTTTTATTATTAAACCTTGTTAAATACGGCACTCTTGTTCCATCGCAGTTCTTTCTAATACATCCTCAACGTATTAATTTATCGCAAGGTAGGTGCGTTATTTAATCGTCACCAACTAAGGCAGACGCTGTAACGCACCGCGCAACAGAGTAAAAATAAAAAATTAGATAATTTGAACAAAATAAAATGGATATTTTCATTTACACAAACTACTTTACGTTAAGAGAATTTTTTGCACCCAAGAATATAAGTGTGGCTCATTTAAATTCATCCAGTCAAATATCTTCAAAACCGACAGTGATATTTGAAATCAAATTTCAATGGTTTTAGGGAGCACATAATATGATGTTAATAAGATTTTTCTAGATAAACTTTTTTAATAGAATCGGCAACATATTTTAAAGCCACCAAAATCGGCGAATGGTGCAAACTTCGAAATAATTACCAAATCAGTTTCTGGTTATGTAGACCTCGCGAGTTCTAACAGTACATTTACAGGCGAAGAAAGTCCAGAACAATGATCTTAAGTATAAAGTAAGGTGGTCGTGATTTCAAATAATTGCCGAAAGTAATTTTTGATAGAATATTGAATACAATCGAACTTATTTGCAGTACGAGCTCATAAATAATGTTGGATTTTTTTGTACAAAGTTTAAAATGCTCAGTTGATTATAACGTCGCTTCACCGAGACAGCACGATGGGATGTGAGATAAGCGGTTTCATTAAAAGTATATACGGGCATCGATTTATCTGCGGCGTGCCGGTAATAGCTTTGATGTAAACGTGCTAGTTTGTAGGCCTCTTCGGGAACTGACGTCGTAGATCGTAAATCGTTCGGTTCTCCTCCTGATGATTGAAATATTTCATTGTTACAGTTGTAGCTACGTTAATAAGATAACAAATTTGACTTTATATTCTGTTTACAATGTAACAGTCTATAACTTATTTTTTCAGAAAATAATGGATAAAAGTAAAATTAGTAAATATTTACCTTGTAACATGAATTAATAATTAATTGACGATGTATATATTGGGAGTAAAAATTAGTTCGGTCTCAAAAAATATCTCGTCTTTTGAGGCGATTCAAGTTACAAGCCAATTTTCGATTTCTGCGAAAGAAGTGAATTTGTGACCTGCCAAATCGTGCTGCATCTGCCGGAACAACCAGTAATCAGAAGGAGCAATGTCCGGCGAGTACGGCGGGTGCGGTAAAATATCCCACTTGAGCGTTTCTAAATAATTTTTCACAATTTTTGCGACACGAGGCCGAGCGTTATCATGGAGAAGAATGACTTTGTCATGTCTCCGATCGTACCCAATTGCCATAAGGCACCCAATTGCCTTGCTTGTGAATCATTCCCATGGATTTCAATCGTACGGAAACTGCTTGTTGGGTAACTCCCAATGATGCTGCAAGCTCCTCTTGAGTTTGACTCGGATCTTCATCGAGTAATGTCTCTAATTGTTTGTCTTCAAATTTTTTTGGCTGCCCAGAGCGAGGCTTGTCTTTAACGCTAAAATCACCATTCTTAAAGCGTCGAAACCATTCCCTACATGATTTATCAGTTGGAGCATTGTAAATTATTAATTCATATTTATCTTATATTCGACTATTGATGTATTCGCATGGAGGATAAAAGCTTCACATAATTATTTATATTATGGGAACTACACTGATAATCTTAATTTTTTATCTCGATAACATTGGAGATGGTGTTAACATACTTTCTGACGCGACTGTACTTCATATCACCTTAGAAATCAGCTTCTTCAAAGGAATGTGCGACATCCCTCGTGAACTCTATGGAACTTTAATGTAGAGTGCACAATAAAGTGTAATCTAACCCGAAGATTGAATAAAACTTATCCTGTTCACACCAAAATCAGTTTACGTTCGATTAGGTCACATTATTTTGGAGTGCAGATACAAGAGATGGTCATACAAGAATAGAGTGTTGTGAATCATTGTAGATTCAAAATAACTTTTACATTTTTTGTGACATTTAAACAAAAATTTAAAAAAACAACATATTTGTATTTTTCTATGTTAAAAATAATAGAAAGCCAATAAATTAATCCATTATTCTCGGCTCAATTCTGCATTGATCATTTATTAATTTGTCCCTACCACATCTTCACATCTTATAATAAATTGAAATACGGAATTTCTCCATGTTGGAGAAGTTTCGACGATACAACGATGTAAAAGTTGCTTTGAGTCTGTTACGTACGACAACTTTCTGTCCTGTACAGAACCCGGTTTCATGCGTCTTAGAGAAAACCGTTTATTTCCCCTTTTCGGACTGGGACGCTTCTTCGAAGACAAGGTCCGTTTTTTCTTAATCGCAGAAAAAAAATCATACGAACCCGGACACGTGGTCACTTCTGGTGGCCATGTTTGAACAATTTCGGGGTATAAAAGGGCCACGATTTTCTTCAACCGTGGGCAGTACGTTAGCAAAGTCGGCAGAGTATAGACTGTACGTGTGCATCAATCTAAGCTGTTCGGACTGTACGAACCCCGGCATTTCTCAGTACGTAAAAACTGAGAGTACGGGACTTAGGTACCGCGATAAACACCAACCACTTGTAAAAGTCTTAGTTTCTGTAATATACTTCTAGTATTTTTTATATTGAACTTAGAGTCAATTTTATTCACAATCCACATCCTATTTTCCAGTAGCTAGTATCAGATCCACCACGATGCACCTTTACCGCTGGAGGTGCACCAATTCAAAAGGTTACGAGGTCACGAGGTTACCTTCCTGTGGTTCCGGTGGTGAAACAAACACCGGCTTGTCCACACCTTCCCGTCATTGTGGGTCCCGACAGTGAAACAAACGTCGGCTCGTCCACAATTGATAAACCTTCCTTCTTCCAAAATATCACAGTGAAACCTCGGCCACGCAAGTTATTGCCGGATCTTTCCTCTTGCTTGATATTATGATTTTGTTGAATTCTTTAGTCTGACGAAGGTGATGTTTCAAAAAATCGTGACTCGGGCAATAATTGATAGTGAAAAATATCCACATATGCATTTAAATAAGTGTACTCGACCATAATATATAGTCCGCTGTCCGAGTGTTCACTATGATTTCTTGATTGTTTCCGTAATTGGCGGAGATTATTTTTATTTCGCACAGATAGAGGTCATGAGTAATTTTCTATTCAAATGTGTCTCGAGGAACATTACATATAAAGGGACGACTTCGGGGCTCCGCATGAGATTTAGCCGCGAGGTCTCATCACATGTAGCGCACTCGAGAACAAAGTCGACGGCGTAGAAGAAGTTCATCAGTACTGAGAAAATTGCTCACACGGTAAAGAAACCTACTGTTTCGCGCTTACGCGTTGGAAAAAATACAATGCCACCAGCCTAACGCGAAATTAGCCAAACTGAAACATTAAAATTGCAACATATGTATACTGTGTCGCAAAATGTAACATGAAACCCGTTTCTAGATCCACGGTTTGGTGGATATTGATGTAAGTAACTTGTAAAATTGACCTTCACATTTGACAGTCTAATGATAAAAATCAGTGACTTTTCAATTAAAATTACGTCATTAATGTAGAAGAACTTTTGTAATGTTAAATTTTACAAAGTTGATTCGCGTAAAAAATAGAATACGATGTAAAAATTAAAATTCTTAGCTTTTCATAGTCATCATCGAGATCAATATTATGACAAATTATTTTGTGTATATTCACCAAACCAATGGTGTACAAAATCATAATAATATTCCTGGCATAATTTCGTGACACGCTGTATAGTCCTTACTAGTAGCTAGTCAGAGCGGAAATGTAAATACGAAAGTGCCTTCTTGTCGCGTGAGGATTATGATTCAACACTTAATCAAATTATTTGTGATTTTATTTAAGTTAGTATCTGAAGTAGCAATTTATTTTAAAGTCAATGAAGTAGAAAATAAAGTTTGCTTTTACATGTTATTCATGAAATAAAAATAATAATGTGTCTAAAAGAATACATGGTTTAATTTCATTTTAAATTATATGTATAAAATAAATTTGTAGTGTACACAACTTTTTAAACAACATTCCTGATAAACACAGAAACTGTGTAATCCCAAACGTACTCTAACGAATTATACTCGCTGAATAAGGCATCTAGGTTTAAAGCATTAATAAACAATTGTCAAAAATAAAATGATTTGCGTTTTCGTAGCAAGAAGTTTTCCACTTTCCAAATTACTGTGCTATGTTAAGAAGTCGTTGATAATCGCGTAAAAGGAAAGACACATATCATTTCGCGAAGTCCTTGGCACGGTGGCTTTAGTGTTTCGCGACTTCACACGTCAAATTAACCTTGCACGAATATTTAAATTTAGTGCGACTTCTATAGCGGACTGTATTTAAAGAAATATATGCAGACTACTATTGTACTATGTAACCCATTACTTCTACAGTGCTTTGCCTCGATCGACAATGTTTCTGTTACTTGTCCAACCATCTAAATATTTAATCGCTCATGCTATCTTTACAATGCTCACACGCGTTTGTAATTTATCCCTATATTTGCACTTGTTGGACGACTATGTTCTCTATTGGAAAAAAATTTATGCAAATTATAATGTACAATTATTAGCTGTGATGTCTCTGCATTTATGAAGCACTGTGGATAAGACATAGCCCACTTTTATCAGTATTAATTAGACTGCAAATTTTTATGGAAATTCTCGTTGTCGTAATTAACTTGTTCAATATGAAAAGTAAGGTAATACAGTCCGCTAAACAATTTCTTGTGATAAAACGGAAATAAATGTGATGCTATTATTCACTTAATTAACATGTATGTGGTAATTCTTGATTTATTTACGATGAAAAAGAAATAATTCGATTTTTCATATAGAAACTGACAGAATTGTTTCAGGATACCCAAATTCCGTTTTATATTTTATATGTTACGTACAATGACTTTTCTATCTTATACAAAATCTGTCTTCGTGCGTCGGTCCAGAAGCCGTTTATCTTCCCTTCTCGGACTCGGCCCGCTTTTCAAAATACAGTCCGCTCTTTTAATTAGCGTCGGAAATAGCACAGTCTGTATATACAGGACGTTTCAAAATTATACATACTCCGGGAAATGAGGGGTTCCTGAAGTCATTTCAAGTAATCTTTTCCTTCCTGTAAATGCAATCCACGAGATGTGAAATAAGTTGGCACGAGGTCGCCGAGATCATTGGCTCGGCCATTTTGCGCCAGCTGAGCTCGCTCGTCATTGATCAGTATTTTTTTGTTAATAACTTCTAAACAAAACTGCGGATTGCATTTATCCTAAGGAAAAAGTTACTTCAATTAGCTCCAGGAAACCCTTACGTCTCGATTTCGAGTTACTTTTGGGACAGCCTGTATAAAAGATTTTCTACAAAAGCTAGAGCGGATGTTGGTTTGTGTTTACGAGCGTGTGGAAGCGGAGAGTATGCTTACAATGCTCTGCACTTTGCATGGATTTTTGAATGAATCGTCGAGCCAGTCTTGCGACCGGCCCTCTCTACATTCTCATGTATTTACCTAACCGCAACCAACTTCATATGTACAGTGCTAAAACTGTGTAATGTGAATTGTAGGACACCACGGACTAAGAGCATTCATGTTGTAACCACGGAATTTATATGATATAAGAGGTTCCATTTTAGTTACTACATACGATTATTTCCAGAATTATTTGTTACTTAATAGAATGTTAAGAGATGACGGGCAAAGGTTATTTTTGTTTTTTAAATGGAATCATGTATGTTTCGTGCACGATTCAATATTATGTCAAAAAATTATTACGTTCCGAGATATTTCTATATTAATATTGTAAACCGCTGTTATTAGTATATAGGTAAGCATACACTCGTGTAATATTCATTCATCACAAGATATTTAGAGATATTTTTATTGAACGTTTTCAAACAAACACCCTGCATAATATTAATGATAATGGAAAGAATAAATTAATAAGATATAAAATAATACCCCTACAGACATAATTTTCTTTACTCACAATTTCAAATTCTTCCAAACATATTCCAAACAATTCTTCCAAACTCTAGCACGATTTCCGCGTCAGCATTATTTATTAGTATAAAACTCGGACTCGGCATTATTAGGTCAGAAGTCAGACAATCGTGTCAATTTACGTGCGTGCGGCGTCGCGGATCTCGTGTCACACGGGAATGTAATTCCTCATAGTATCCCCCGAGGAGGGTGGATACGTATCATACTCTCCGCTGACTGAAAATTACTATTAAATTCAATACGGGTATAATTGTCACGTTAAACTTTTTGCGACAAATTCTTCTGTTGATGATAGGTTCTGCCGAACGAGTTGATTATTATCGCGTCTCTTCGTCACGTTGTCACGTTATTATGAAGAAACTTCCGTTGACATAGCAATTGTTGCAAAAATATATCATTTTATGTCGTATTATTCTATGGAATGAATAAAACGCAGCTTAGAGGACCTTCGACTTCTCATGTGTTTTTATACAAATATTTGGTGTGCAAATTGATATGTGACCTTCATATTTGTGAATTCACATTTGAACTTCATTGTGAACTTCATACTTTTCACGAAGGATGTCTCACGTAAACTCCATTCCAAAAGTATTAAGATACTCGACGGAAAGTTAAATAAATTTGAAAATCGATAATAAATTGGTGTAATTTCTTTAATTTATTTCAAAGTTAATTATATTAAACTGTAACAAGTTATATTATAATGAATATAACGTCAATTTTATAAAAGAAAAATTAAATTTTCTTTTGCTCGACATATCTACCGTGTTGTGTAATTACTTTTTAGACTAACTTCGGAATCATCAGTTTTGTCTCTGTTTGTCTCTTATTTTTACTCTTATTTAGTTTTATCCATGATATTGTTTGTTACACATATTTTGGAAACATATCATATACATATAATCAATATTTTCAATAAACAAAATGCCATGAATCACTAACCTAAATACGTAAGTAACAAACACTTATAACTTAATGAATTCGAACATTTGTTATAAACTAAAAAAGATAGATTCTAGACTCCAAGGTCATTCGAAGGTCATGGAATATCATGTCCTTAGATTCGACTTGTTTTGAGCTGTAATAATATGAAATAAAAATATACAGGGTGCGGCACCTAAAACAGGTCACCTGAATAAATCGCTTGCTTTTGAAGATAGAAAAAAAAAGGATCAGACCAAACTTACTTGATATCGAGGGGCTCGTAATCTGATGTCATTAATTTATTTATAGGTGGAGACGTCAAGGAGATATGAAGGTCAACTCTGTTTTTTTAAATGGAACGATATGGTTTTTTATTTACATTCTGATAGTGTATTTCAAGACGAATACAATGACCTATTATGAAGGTCATTCAAGGTCACGCAAGGTCAACTGCAATAGAAAATAAAATGTCTCAAAGCACTCTTCAAATACTATTGTGTCTTCTCTGGTATTTGGCATACTGCTCTTCTAAGTATTGGTAAGGGTCGCAGAACATAAATAAACATACCATCACATTGTTTGCTTACCTGTATCCAGAAATGTTATTAGTAGTTTGACTACCGACTAAAGTACGGCTTCGAAATATTCAATCTGAGTGTTCAATTTTCAAGAATGCGTTACACAATAGCAGAGAAAGTGGAAATGATTATCATTTATGGTGAATGTCATAGAATTATGAGGAAAGCGTACGCGTGTATGGTGAAAGATTTACCGATCGTAATAGTCCTTCACTTTCTGTCTTTGCAAACATTATAAAAAAGTTTCGAGAAACTGGAAACGTGGATAAGGAAAAACGCATTCGAGCCAAAAAAGCAACTGATGATGGAAACACGATAAACATTTTAGCAAGTGTAATACAAAATCCACATGTTGGTACGAGGCAATTTGAACGCGAGAGTGGCATCAGTCAACGAAGTATTTTACGAATACTTAAAGTTAACAAATTTCACTCATTCCACATTTCACTACATCAACAATTAAGTGAAAATGATTTTCAAAAACGTTTACAGTTTTGCGAGTGGGGCCTACGAAAACTGCAAGACGATCAAATGTTCTTGAATAAAATTTTGTTTACGGATGAGGCCACATTTACAAACCACGGACAAGTTAACTGTCACAACATGCATTACTGGTCAGTAAATAATCCACGATGGCTACGAGAAGTGGACCAGCAGAGACCTTGGTCTGTCAACGTCTGGTGCGGCCTTCTTCATAATAAAATAATAAGTCCATATTTCATTGATGGCACGCTAAATAGTCACAAATACGAGAGAATCTTAAAAGACGTTTTGCCGGAATTGTTAGAGGACATTTCACTGGACATGCGACAGTCCATGTGGTTCCAACAAGACGGATGTCCTGCTTATTCAGCTCGAAATGTTACAGAATTACTGAACAGGACATTTGAAGGTCGTTGGATTGGTCGATCAGGAAGTAATAAATGGCCAGCACGTTCCCCAGACCTGACACCGCTAGATTTTTATTTGTGGGAAAAATTGAAGGAGCAAGTGTACCGTGAAAAACCAACAACCACAGTTGATATGCAAGAACGTATAAAAAGAGCTTGCTCTGTAATAGATACAACTGAAAGTCAGACAGTATCATCAGTATTGCAACGTTTTAGATTATGTCTCAGTGTTCAAGGTCGACATTTTGAACACTTGAAGTAGCAGTGAATTCGCACATAACATGTTACATATGTTACACTACCAACATGTTACACTACCAAAACCGTAAGTATTATCGCCTTTCTCTACTTTCTATTACCTTCAATGACCTTGTGTAATGGGTCGTTGAACTCGTTTTAAGATCCTCTATCATGATACGGAAGCAAAAACAGGCCGATCCATTTAAAAAAATGAAGGTGACCTTCAAATGTCCGAAGTGCCTCCACCTGCAAAAAAACTATTATCGCCACCGGATGTCCCCCTTCGTACTGTGCAATTTTGTTTCAGCAAATATTTCTGTGAAACTTATAGTTTCAAAGATATTTGAGGTGGCAATAGTTTCGGCCCCACCCTGTATATCGGATTCGCTGTCAATCGCCAACTGACAAAGTTCAAAACGATTGGAAGACCCTGAACCGTGTTGTTGTCTTTTATTCTGGCAAGGGAGTTCCGAGGCGGCACTGGTCATCCATCCCGTGTTCGTAACAATATGAAGAAATTTCATTAGCAGTATGATAGTATAGAGAGATCTGTAGGAATACAGTAGCAATAATTTGTTGGCAGTTGGTGACGTTTTAGAGATTTCAAGAACACCTTCACATTTTTTATATAGAATTATATAAAGCTATGTCCACTTTAACATTTACTAAGCTAATATCTTCACTGATAATGATGTTATAAAAACTGTTTTATTCAAGGTCATCACATACATTAATCATTGTATGCAAACAATAATCATTGTACACAGTGGAAGATTAATGATTTGATAACAGTTATAAACGACCAGAATCAATTGTTCTCGTTGATAACTATCACCAAGTCAATTACCCTAACCAATAACTAGTGCGTGTAACTAAAACAAATGTTTCTCGTCAATAATTGTTACAGTCGACTGAAATTTTTCTCGCCGATGATCATTATAAAGGATTGAAATCAATTTTCTCGTTGATAAGTACTAGAAAATCATTTTTCTTGTCAACATTTCATACATGCAATTTAAATAAAAATTCGTCAATAACTGTTAGTTGCAACGGAAATTAGTGTTGATTTTCGATAATTAATAGAAACAATCGGAATCATTTTGCTCAACGATTATTGTTATAAGCAACTAAAATAAATATCGATAGTTGTTACATACACTGTGCACGGAATCGAATTGTTTAATTAATTTGAAATATTAGCAAGATTAAAGGAATAGTTATAGTCATAGAATAAAATGACGTTGTTCACCCTGTACACATAAAGATCGTTGCAAAATAGGGTGCGCGCCGTTAGAAAAAGTAGGTTAGGTTAACAGGTCCGATAAGTTGAACAAATAAACATGACTAATTGAAAACTCGGGTGACCATCAAGGCTACGAACATTATCCGTTTGTTTAACGTGATGTACGTGATTCTAGGATTAGAACATTGTCCTCGCAACAAAATCGTGCGTTGTTTAGACAGGTAGCCAAGTGGAACAGATTTAGTTTCATTCAGTATTGTAATGACTATAATGTAATATGCAGATTACGATTGTTCATGCAATCAAGTACAAAACGGCTCGTCAAGGACTCGATAAATTTAACTATTTGATTACTGTGTACGAGTGTTTGCAAAAAAAACAGGTTGCAAAATTTTACCTACACACTGTGGCAGTTCTTCTCCGATTAATGAAATAATCAGTACTTTATACGCACAATTTATCGCAACAACTTTCATAAATTATGAGAGTAGACGTATAGTTTGCCAAAATCGAGGACGCTAACTATTGCTGTTATAGAATAACAGTTATTTATTCGACGAAAATGTTTATCATTACAAACAATGATTATAAATGACATAAAGATGATGAACTCGCCCGCGTTCAAGGGATTGAAAAAGAAATTCTTCGATGTTTATAAACTACATTGTAAATTCGGTTCAATGAGGCAATAAAAAATGTATTTATAATACGGTATCGTTGAATTTTCATAGTACGTTATCCACGTTGGCAAATTCAAATATTAAACCTTTGCACTCGAGTGGTGACTCTGAGGCACCACTAACATTGTTACAACACGTTCCAAAATAATTTTTATATTGTGAAAAATTAGATTTAAAAAATTATTACAAGTACGACTGTTATTGCATGAGTTACAAGATTGAATTTCATATGCATAAAATACATTTCGTCATATAAAATGGAAATACTATATGTCAGAATAGTTATTTTAGAATTACAGTTAAAATGGCATCGAGTGCAAAGGATTAAAATTATTTATTACTTGAAATATTTGGAAGCACAAACAAGTCTGTCCTTGACGTGTTTGACTTTTCGACACTGAAAGTAACGCTGCCTTTTAAAAACATTTCCTCGGAAATTTCTCTCCATACACTGAAAATTACGTGGGCATTCGAAATCTAGTAACGACCATTACGAGCTTCCACGAATCGTTATTTCTAACGAGGTAACATGAGTATACTTTTTCACAGAAAGTGGCTATGTGCATGGTTACACAGTTAGTTATTGGAAGTCACATCATCATTTTTAACGAGTTATTGCATCGTGAATACAACAATTGCATTATGTCACGATTAAATCAAAAAGATAAGTAAATAACAACATTGATAGCAATCAGATTGAATTTGTGTTCTTTTTATTTTGTAATTAGTATATTTGTAACAAATTTTAGGCATGCTTAATTGTTCAGACATTATAATTTATATTATTACTTTGTGTTAATCGATTGATCGTTATATTGCACTTTGGTTAAGAAAAATATTTTACGAGGTACAAAAAGCCGATCATAAGAAAACAATTTTCATAAAGCAAGAGACTTGAAAAGAAAAGTATGTTAATTAAATTCAATTTTTCACTGTTTTTTGGTAATTGGCAAGGTTGCATCAAGATTACCTTAACACATATTCGTCCGCATAATGAAAAATCGTCACTTCGCAAACGATCACCAATAGCTAAATGATGAAAATTCGTCATTTGTACATTATAGAAGATAACTGATTCTTGTTCTTTTAAGTTTAAATAAATAAAATTCTAATTTTTACCAAACAGATCATTCCAATTGTTGCGAATACAACGGCGATTGTATTGATATCGCGCACAATTCGTTTCCCAAAGAAAGAATTAACTTTATTGGGATCGTTGGAAGTGAAACAAATTGACCGAGTTATTTACTGTTTATTGTGTGTGACAGAACTTGGAATGTATGACCTGTTGTATGTGTTCTTTTCGATGGCCGAGGAATGTCTGTCTCGAAGTTTTTTGTCTTCAGGTAGAAAGTCGCCTCGCGGAATATTACTGCTTGAGGCAAAAGAACTACTCTGACACCCTTGTCTGGCATGATAAACGAGTATTCCAGTTGCGGCGTCGATTTCGACCAATGAAACAAAATTGCCTATTTTGGGAGGAAATGCACGCATCCCATTGGCGGAGCCCTTGGAGAGCCAGCAGACATTTTTCTCGGTCCATCTTCACCATAGAAGGAGGCCCTCCCTCGCAAGGCGCTCGGCCAATGGCTTTTTCCGTGATGCACGTGGTGTCAGAATGGTTACTTAAAACGTTTTCTAATAAACTGAGTCGCCGAACAGGCGATGTATGTGCTTGGATGGGAGTTTCGGTATATCGATTTTCAACATCCGACACTTCGGGAACGGTTAAAACGGCGCCCGATAATTAATGTTTGATACACATATATTTTAAAATGTGGTGACTATACAATGAAGAGACGCGTGGATGTAATGTTGTTGCCGGTGGTAGAAAAAGTCGTGTTTGTCGACGCGTTGTCGAAGTATAGTGCTCGATGTTACTTTGTTATAATAATGCCTCTCGCTCGCTTCCTTTCGGGCCTTTTATTTGTCAGCTAGTAGGAAGGTGGAAGGAGAGGTGGCAGAGGAAGTGGAAAGTAAAAATGAAATAACAAGGGAGTATAAAAAATCTGGACAGGGGAAATGGTTGGGCCTTGATGGCTGAAGTTTTAAGATTCTAATGGCTTTATGAGTGTGCTCGCTAGGACGGTCGAGGAACCGAGGCCTGGCCCATAAAATGGTTGGACTATGTTGCGTCCAAACAGGCGACCCTTCAAATTATGTATATGCAGCTGCAGCTGCGAATATGGACGGTCTGTTTTCTATTGGGTGCGCAACAACACCAATACAGAATTGATTTCAATTTTCGTTGCGTCGCGAAACGGTGCAAACGTAAACAAAAACAAAGTAAAAGCGTAGTTTTTAGCACGCACGATATGCGATAATCTTGTAAATACCCCCAGGCAACATATGTAAGCCCGAGGAAACATAATTTGTTAAATCAAATATTCGGTATACCGTATAGAAGAATTTTATTCAAAGTTTAAGCGCTTGTGTGTTCGGATATTTTATATCTTCAGAATGCAAAAAAAATTAAAAATTTATATACATATAAAGACAAGTTTGTTTTATATCATTTTCCAAAATTTTACTAAAGAATATGTGATTTTTAACAAGTTACTTCGTGTTTTTATATGAACAGATAGTGTCAAAAAATGCCCGCATTTTGTGAATGGCGGTGCAAAAAATTACCGGACGAATATGTGTTAACATGATCCGGGTTAACGGGAGCCTGCGTCGAGGTGAGATCGGAGATGTGATAAATCGGTCTAATCCTCGACAGTCACTGGAGCTTCGGGGCGCATTTCGACCGCCTTGTCCCCCGAGCTGGAGGAGTGGCTACCTCACTAGGTCGACTGATGCCCAATCTCAGGGGACCTGTGAGTCTGATGCGCCGCCTCTATTTTGCGGTCGATGGCCTTGTACGGTGCCCCTGTGTGGGC
Organism: Augochlora pura; assembly: GCF_028453695.1. NCBI lineage: Eukaryota > Metazoa > Arthropoda > Insecta > Hymenoptera > Halictidae > Augochlora > Augochlora pura. Next base: position 30,743,027 of record NC_135778.1, on the reverse strand, counting down.
ACCGACTGTGATGATGAGCCGACGTGACAAGCAGTTGCTTTACCGGTTAGAGAAGGAGATGGCCATCCGCTTCATTAGAGGCTCCGTACCGTGTCAACCGTGGCGCTTGCTCTGGCGGGAGAACTTCACTTCGAGCTGCATCCGACGGTGCGCGCATCCGTATACAGGGTGATCTGTAATTATGGAAACATCGTTCCTGAGGTCATTTTAAGTAACCTTTTCCTTTGCCGAAATGCAATCCGCGGCTTTCTTAACGAGTTATTAATGGAAAAAAATAGTTGCGCACAGACGATTTTTCCTGCTGCTGCGCATGCGAGTCAACTGGCTGAAGCTCATCTCGCTCCCAGGAAAGAAGGCCGCGCATCGGCTATGAGCCGCATTCGAGCAACGAACAAAAATTTCATGAATTTCTCATTAATTTCAAAATTTTCACAAATATTATTAATGGCAAACTTATCAATTCAGTTGTAAATGTTGTAATCCACGTATGTAGAACGGCACAGATTACACTAACTTTCACTTTCACTGCACTATTATTCCACACTGATCACAAATTTTTCAACAATTGACACATATCCGAAGTTTCCAGCGTTATTTTGTGTGGCCCTGAAAAGGGCCGATTAATTTCTAATACGGTATTGTAATCTCTCCTCTTATAATAGTTGGGCAAATGTGTAGAGTAATGAGATATGAGGAAGAAGGGTATGCGTGTGATATATAGGGGTTTATTTGAAGCGTGTGTGATGTATGGTGCGCGTGTATAGTGTGATATGATGCATTACCAATATGCGAGAGAAGTCAAGATGAATAGATGTCAGAGGATTGTGTTGTATGCGTGTTTGAACGTATGTAGAACGGTCTCGACGAAAGCGATGCAGGTCCTAATGAGAACACTTCCCTGGGACCTGGAGTGCAGAAGGAGAGGAATGGTGTGGAGATGCATGCATGGTTTGAGTGTAGGGGAAAATGGATTGGTGAATGATGTCCGGTGATTGACCGGTGATAATTCATCCCACCGCAGCTCAACACGCGACCCCCTACATCTCTGAGGCCGACTGGAAATTATACCTCGGCCTTACGTCCAAATTCGTCCTGGAAACAGCTCTGATCACCCGTTCCTCAATAGACTCGATCCTAGAGGCCTTAAACGCCTTCTTACATGCCTGTCGCAAAAAGGCCACGGTGACAGTCACAAAACCTTATAGGCGAAACCCTGACTTATCCTTAGACAAGCTGCTACAACCTTTAATCAAGCAGCGACGAGCCTGTAGGAGAAGCTGGCAGATCACTGGATGCATCACCTTCCGCAATCAAATCAAGTACCTGACCTTAGAAATAAAAGCCCGGATTCACTTACTCAGAAATTCTGCCTGGAGAAGAAAAATTACCGAGTTTAAAAAAGCGGATCCTACATTTTGGGCCACTTACAATATTCTGTCTCGTGGGAAATCTCGCCTCATTCCTCCCTTCGTGGACGGGTCATCGTACATTAGTGATGATCGTGTCAAGGCCGAGGCGCTAGCCAACGTCTTTGAGGGGATACACGCCCACACCTCGACTCTCAACTCTCCTAGGGACAATGATATTTCCCGTTACGTCCTCAGCCTCGAGGGTATGAACGAGGTTGATCAATCCTTCTTTTCCGTCATAAATTCCGAATTCATTTATAACACCATAAAGGGAATGAAAAATAAGAAGGCTCCTGGCCCGGATCGAGTATCAGTTCCTATGTTGAAATTCGCAGCTTCCAATGTCATTCTCCAAATTTTCCATATAATCAAATCAGCCTATCTCCTCTCCTACTTTTCCGTAGACTGGAAAATAGCTAAGGTGGTCCCGAGTCACAAAGCTGGTAAACCAACAGATCTCCCGACCAGTTACAGGCCGGTAAGTCTCTTCCCGATCTGTGGCAAGATCATGGAGAAGTGTCTCTTATGGCTTATACTGAATCATATTGAATCAAGGGACATAATTATTAATCAGCAGATTGGTTTTCGAAGGGTCCACTCCACTGCTCTCCAAATCCTACACATCTCCCAACAAATATCTCAGGAAATTAATACCAGAAGACTCACCGCCATGGTTCTGCTCGGTCTGGCCAAGGCCTTCGATTCGGTGTGGCATGATGCACTCCTCTTCAAGCTGCACAGCTACGGCTTCCATTCCCATATCATACGCCTAATACAATCTTACCTACATAAACGTCAGTTCTTCGTCGACCTTAATGATTCTCATTCTGAGATGCATCCCATAGTTGCAGGAGTCCCCCAAGGCTCAGTACTTGGTCCGGTCCTTTTCAATGTTTTCATTAATGACATACTTTCTCATCCAAGCTGCACCATAGCCCTATTTGCCGATGATAATGCTCTCATATCCTCCTCACGGCAACTTCGTACTCTCATGGCTAGAATGCAGACGTACCTTAATATCATTGTCCAATACTTTCTCTCTTGGAAGCTCCAGTTAAATCCAACCAAAACACAAGCAATATTATTCACCCACAGAGTAGGATGTCCTTATACCAAACTTCCTCCACTTTACATTAACCAATCACCTATCCAGTGGTCTGACTCAGTGACTTATCTCGGGATCAAACTCAATACCAGACTGAATTGTAACGTATCGGCCGAGGATAGAATCCAAAAAACTCTCAAGGCAGCTTTTGCCATACACCGCATTCTTTCGCCTAAATCACACCTCTCACAAAGCCTAAGAATTACTCTCTATAAAGTCTCTCTCCGCCCAATACTACTGTATGGAGCAGCCGTATGCTGGTCGGCTTATCCAAGTTCACAAGCCTTATTTCAAAGGCTAAAAGCTACCCAGAATAAAATACTTAAAATTATCACTGGTTGCGGAGCAAGGTTTCCTACCAGTGAACTCTATCGCCGCATGAATGTTCCAAATATCAACATATATATTCAATAGTATAAACAAATATATATTAATTATAACCGATATATATTCAATAGTATAAACAAAATGCAAATTACGGGTCATCGGAACCCGCTCATTTCCCAAACGGGCACCTACGACAGGTTTATTTTTTTTTTTTTTTTTTTTTCAGGAGGAGTGGAATGTGTTACGCACACCGGAGGACCTGTGCACGTAGCCGACCAGGTGTTGAGGCCGATAGTGTGGGGCTCATGAACATCGATGTTACCCACTAAACCACTCCTCGGGCCTCTGCCCTTAACTCACTCACCCCGGACCCGCCTCTCGGCATTACTGCAGGGTGAGTGAGTGACTCAAAAAGGGTCAAAAAAGCCGTTTAACTAAGGCCACGACAAGCCTGTGTCCCTATTCTACCTCTTCCTCTCCTTTTATTTTTTCCTCTAGGGTTGTTGAACCCAGTCATCCTTTTCTGGATTCTGATTCTTTCTCCTTGAGTACAGAGGAGATGTAATCCTTAGCCTTCTGGCACGTGTCCTTATCCTTAAGTCTATCCATTAGGAGGGTCATGTCGAAGTGTCCGACTTCCTTGTATATCGCGTCTCTGCGCACGTCAAAATGTGTACACATTTTCACAATGGTGTCTCCTTTTCTTGGCTTCGTCCCATAAATTTATAATATTATCTATGGCGTGTATTGTGGACCTTCCTTTTCTAAATCCGTACTGATTGTCTTGATAAAAGATATACCTATTTAACCGCTCTTTAAGGCAGTATTCTAATGCTTTTGCCCAATTGGACAGGATACACAGCGGCCTCCATCCCGCATTAGTATCTCCTTGTATCTTAGGTATCAATAGTAGTCGACCATTCCTCCATTCTCTGGGGAAGTAGCCCTGATTATAACAGTTGTTAAAGATTTGTGTCAACATCCACAAAGCACCCTTTCCAAGTTCCCAGACGACTTCAGAAGGGATCAGATCCAGCCCAAGAGCTTTCCTTTTCACCTTCTTAATCGCCTGGGAAACTTCCTGCTCTTTAATTTCGTCGTCTGTGCTGTCGACTCCATCAGCTGGAGTGTATTCATCATCTGGTGTGTGCTTATTATCCAACTTTGTAATAAAGAGCTTGTCTATTATTTCTGCTACTTGGTCGGCCTCAGGGGGAGCAGGAACTACGACAGGTTAAAAATGCCCTACCGAACTAAGGTTGAATTTCCCCTCTCTTACATAGATGATCCAGCAGCCAGGTCGAGATTTACTCTGGATAAACAATGGGCTGCATATGTTTAACCCAGAAGCTTGCCGAGGTCAGGATTGTAGATACCAATTTTTTTTTTGTTTTTCTTTCATGGTGTTGTCTCCTCCTCAGCGGTTGGCAAACCTTCCTGTTCCCCTTCCCTACACTTGTTTCGTACCAACCACATGCCTTCCACCTCTCCCTTCACGAAGTTTTTTGTAAATTTTCTTCATAAACATCAATCATTAATAATTAATACGACATCATGTTGTTGATGACAATTACATTGTTTGCCCGGTAAGCCGGTGTGATCTGGCAGGTACGGGCCACCCCACCTCATTATTAATAATTAAAAAAAAAAAAAAGTGAAAAGCGGAAGAGTTTAGTTCAGCAGTGCGAGCAGACGTTCCACCTACGCGGTATCTACGGCTCTCGCATTTGACCAACGATCCTTCCGCCCCCGACTACGGGAACCAAAAAGTCTTGTTTTGAGCTTCGCGAGCAGACGTTCCACCTTCGCGGTATCTCCTCTCCAACACCCGACCCTCTGGACAGCAGACGAGACCCCCGCGGTCACGGCTCTGACCTTTTCCTACTACTCTACGTGCGAGTTCTTAGTGTACCACCGTGTTATACGGGAGTCTTCGTGTGAATCCTCCCCGAAACAAATAAAAATACTGTGACAAACCAACACTCCGACCACCAGTTGTTACAACTGTAACTATACAAAAAATATAAAATTTATATACAAATCAGATATTTTTACATAAAATTTAATAGAAACCGCTATTACAAGTATAAATCTCTCGACTAATACATTCATATTCGAATTCGATTCTTATTACAATAAAATCTTAGTCGGGTAAATTTTTAACTACATAAATTTTGATTCGATTGATTATTTATTGGGTCGCGCTGAATAACAATTCTAGTACACAAAATTTGTTAAGATATCAAACTAATGACAGACTTGCCCGAAATACCACTTGCACACTTCTAAAAAATGTACGATAATTTTCTTTTTAAAATGATTAACAATGCAATTTCACAACCGTGTTAACAAAGATATTGCTCAGAGTATTCAGGCAAAGAACTCGTGAGATCTTCGATTCATAAATTTTTCAGATATAATTTATACATTGAAATTTGCAATAAATATTCTTGAAACTTTTGTCGAGAGAATGCAGATGTAATAAATTCGTAAATTTTGTCGACGCATGCTACACCGCTGCCTCCCGTGGCCAATCCATACGCGACGATAAAATTTTATAACTTTTGCAATTATTAATGCTACAGTACGGACATCGATGTTGCATCGTGATATTGAAGAGATCCTATGTAGACGCTGCTAAAATAATCGTTTCAAATACATCCGTGATGACTTTCAACATTATTTATAAGCTTACAAATGAATAATCTGTTTATACGAATTTAACAAATGCTTATAACACAACTAAACCATTTTCGAGATGAACAACTCTTGTTTCATAAAATCTGTTTCAATACAATCTTTTACCGATCTTTATTTAAACAGTCTAATTATTTTCAACGGTTTATTATTTTATATTTTCATTGATGTGATTTATATCATGATGATATAATTGCTGTAATGATACGAGGTCTGTAAATTAAGTAATGAGACTGATTTTTTTTAAATTTTTTATTCAAAAAGAATTACAATTCTATATTGTCACCTTCAAAATAACTTCCTTCTGAGGCCACACAGCGCTAGAGACGTTTCTTCCACTCCTCATAGCAGTGCTGGAACTCCGATACTGGAATAACCTCCAGCTGGTCGGTTACAGCCGTTTGAATGTTTTCGACTGTCCCAAAATGATTTCCCGTGAGGTGATTTTTTTTTTCCCATTTTCTGGAACGTGTCATTACTGGTGACGAGTCTTGGGTGTTTGAGTACGACCCAGAAACCAAGCGCCAGAGCATGGGGAGTGGCACACTTCAACCTCTCCGAGTCCAAAAAAGGCAAGGATGGCGAAGTCAAAGATCAAATGCATGCTGATTTGTTTTTTTGATATCCACGGAATCGTCCACAAAGAGTTTCTACCCCAAGGTCAAACGGTCAATCAACACTTTTACCGAGAGATTCTTGGAAGACTTCGAGAAAAGGTCATTCGTGTGAGACCAAACATCAAGAACAAGTGGGTGTTGCATCACGATAATGCTCCTTGTCACACAGCAATTTCAATAAACGAGCTTTTGGCCAGTAAAAACATTCCTGTGGCTCCTCAGCCTCCTTATTCGCCTGACTTGAGTCCTTGTGACTTTTTTCTCTTCCCAAAGTTGAAAAATCACCTCAAGGGAAATCATTTTGGGACAGTCGAAAACATTCAAACGGCTGTAACCGACCTGCTGAAGGTTATTCCAGTATCGGAGTTCCAGCACTGCTATGAGGAGTGGAAGAAACGTCTCCAGCGCTGTGTGGCCTGAGAAGGAAGTTATTTTGAAGGTGACAATATAGAATTGTAATTATTTTTGAATAAAAAATTTAAAAAAAATCAGTCTCATTACTTAATTTACAGACCTCGTATATTGACATAATCATATAATCTATTATATAAAAATAAGTCGGGTTTTCCTTCCTGACGCTATAACTCCAGAACGCACGAACCGATTTCCACGGTTTTGCATTCGTTGGAAAGGTCTCGGGCTCCGTGAGGTTTATAGCAACCAAAATTCTGGAAAATTTCAACAGAAAAGCAGGAAAACAGGGAAAATCATTTTTCACATACAGCGCCATCTCTGATACATAGCATGTACTACAAACCAATATGGTTTATAAAACAAAAAAAATAACTTTTCTTCATCTTTTAATCCCCAAACGAAATGTTACAAAAAACGAAGCCATCTGGTGGCGAAACGGAGTTCACCGGGTTTGCTAGTATGATATAATAATGATATAATTAAATTATTAAATAATGAGAAGTGAGAGTCGATATATCAAAAAATTGAAATTATCATGTGTCCAAAATTATATGCACGAAGTTGCAACATGATTCAATTTAAACAATAAGAAAATTCGTACCATTAAATGTGTTGGTAATGTTCAGTGTTCGCTCACTTTGCAAATTTTCTCAGCGGGAGACTTCGTTTTTGTTGCTCCAAGACGTGACGCGAAGTAAAATTACCAGTTTCTCGAGAGAAATGGATCGTGCCATGTTTCGCCATCCCGGAACATCTACGTGTAAACTCGTGAACAAAGCGTTTCACAGAATCGCGCAATCAAACGATCTTGTCTCCACGCGAAGCTCCTTCGTAATTATGCAAATTAAGTGCCTCGTTCGATGATAATTACACTCTGCTTTACCTTGGTACATCGCAAAATTTTCAAATTAAGAATTTATTTATTCTGCTCGACGTTGCAACATTAATTTTTTAATTAAAAGATATACGTACAGTAAATTTTCTCCACCACAAAAAATTGTGCGGAAGTAACAATAGTTCCATTCATAATCAAACAGATGATTTAGAAGAATCTAGTGCAACAAATTCTTGTAAAATAATTATTCAAAAGTAGTCAAATATTATGTTATGATTTCTTACGTTCGAAGATTATGTCTCTTTCTAATTAATTATATTTTACGCATATCTGTAATGTCGAGAGAAATTATATAACTAAATATTTCAAACTTTAAATACAATAATTCATTCTTAAAAATATAACTTCACAAATAAATGAAATGTTTGACATAAAATATCATGTTTATCGTAAACATTGTTTGAAATTGTATATCAAATAGTGCTTTGTTTGATATTTACGATAAATATTTGTTAGAAAAAGTATAATTTTTCGAACAAATAGGATATTTGATTATCAAATGTAAAATTTTTCGAATAACTAAAAATATTTAATTCCCAAATGCACAATGTAAAATAAAATATTCATTCACTATCTACGGCTTGAAATTAGTATCTTACCTTGTTATGGAACTTTTCTAGAATAGTATTTCACGTGATTCCAATTCTCGTCTGACAATGAGTGAGTTCTTACGGAAATTATTCGCCCCGTTATTTTTACCACGCCCTGTATATCGATTCAGACAACCTTAACTCGGAAGCCCGCAAATCACACAATGGTTCAAGGTAAAGAACAGTAGACACTTTATTAATTCAGAACCACTACCAACAAAACAGAAAGGCAATAAAACGTCTCTTTAATCGAAAAGTATCATCAAATGATCATTGTATAACAAGTATATTAATAATGATAACTTTGTCTAAATCTAAGTCAAACGAAATCTGGTTTTATTGTCAAAACCATTTACGATTTTTTTGTTAATTTAATCATGCTGCCGTTAGCTTTTAACTTATGAAATTTGCTCGAGGCATTTGAGATTCGTTTAAACATCAATTTGAATGATTTCGAATTCTGTAAAAAATGTTATTTTTCTGATCAATTTTTTTGAATTTAATTCAATATATAATTCAATATGTAAGTCAATATATAATTCTGAATTTATTGAAATGATTAAAGAAGGAATGTATATTAATTATTCGATATATATTTTTTGCAACCGATGTAAAAAATTATTATTTTCCATAAAAATCCGCAGAGATAAATGCATGAGTTTAGTGAAAAAGTTAGTCGAAATGTATGAAATAAGAATGTAGTTGTTGCCAACGCTATATGTATATTAGAAAATGCCATAAAATTATACGTCGTATCCATCACGACGCGATTTTACGCTCTCGGCTTGATGGTTATTGACGCAAGCAAATGACTTCAAAATTGATTTAAGCTGGAAAATTCTATATCAAATAATGCAAATTTCTCTTTACTTACTCAAATTATGTTATTCATTGACAGATCTTTATGTAAATATATATTTTGTAAAATTGGTCCCCGCAACGAGTAAAAGACGACGCAGTAAGAACGATTTTCCATTTTTGTCCTAGGAATATCAAGGTCAAGGTGAATTTTGCGGCCAGTTACTTATGTCAATATCCGTCAAATCGGGGGTATAGAATCACGTTACGATGATCCCGACATATAATTTTCTAGCACCCTCTATATAGCATTTACTCGACTAATTATCATGTTCTTGGACTTGCTCAAGTAATTTGTCGGCGGATACTGAGCTGTTTGTTATCGATTTAATTAGCGGATATTGGAATATTTAACAAACATGGCAACGTCCATGCCAGAACAAATAGAAGCGCGTAATCGATACTCCCGAAGCCGTAATAATGCATTCTCTTATTTTCTCCTTTTGTCTTGTATATCGAGTGAATGTGCATTATGAAATGGATTTATTTTTATCCTCTTTCGCTGTTCCCCTTCCTCTCGTTAATACGGGTGGCACGTTAACACTTTACCGACCAGTCATTTGGCCGTAAACATTTTTATATTTTCATAATATTAGCATTAAACAATATTTATTTTAGCTATTAGTATCTAATATTTTAAAAAATTGTATAATAATGCCTGAATAAAAGATAGCAAATTATAGTTTGCCATGACAAATGATTCACAGGTTACCGGTTGGGGTAAACAGCTGATTTACAGGCTACCGGTTGGTAAAGTATTAACACTTTGCCATCCATACGTCTCCCAAAAATTTCTAATCTGTAATAATTCATTTCCACGGCCAATACATTTTTATTTAATTCATACTCTCGCAATTCTTACAATTGTTCTTACAGTTTATGTAGCACATTATTATTCTAAAAGAGAAGTTATTTTTTATTCTAGCGAGCAAAAAATCTGAGAAAAATTGAGTACACGAGCCGTGATAATACCTTGTCAGGGAATTAATGAAATAGTTTTGCAGATATTAATTCTTGGAGAAATCTTCAACTTTCTGATTTTTTTGGGGTTTTTCATTTTTGATAGTCACAGCTTGCAACTGAAAAATCTAAAAAAATTCTATAACATCCGGCTTGATGTCCAAAATAAGTAATATTTTTTTCAAAATTTTAGAAAGTCGCTAAAGGTGGAAAAATGCCGGAAAACCGCGAAATCTAATTTACCCTGTAACTACCCTCACGGACCAGTTCCGGGGTTAAAATTTTACACAGATGAGTTTTTATTGGTCTGCTATCGAACGGTGTATGACTCATTGAAAAACCTCTAAGGGCAGTTTTGACCATCTTAATCGGCTATGCCCTTTCGAACTTACAGCCGATATCAAAATTATTCATACACAAACACTTTTCACGACTTGCAAAAAGCTTGTTCCTGATTTTTGATCCATAAAACGACTAAAGCAATAAAAATCGTAGAACAAAATTTGAAGGATTGTTTGTAAAGGGCAGCTTCGATCTTCAAATCTATGGTAATTTGAACCGTAGCAAAAATTTTTCAAGGTTTTTGATGACATTCCAGTTTGTAGAATTTTTAAGTAAATATCAGGTTGGGGAGAAAGAAATCCATTATTTTTACGTGACTTCAAGATTTTATTTAACATGTTTCGGATTGTCCAATTTAGGTCAAATATGCACCGTTTTGTTCTATAATTTGTTGCCATTTTAAAGGTACCTTCATAATGCCTCTCTCGTAGAAGTCTTGGCCCCTATTAGTGAAAAACTCTTGTAATCGACTTTCACAATCTTTTCTCGATGCCAACTTCTTATCACTAAGGAATTTTTGAAATGCAAGGTAAACATGGTAATCGTTTCGTGCCAGGTCTGGACTATGTGGTGGATGCATCAAAACGTCCCAGCCAAGCTTCTGAATTTTCTGACGAGTAACTATAGACGTGTGTGGCCTGGCGTTGTCTTGATGATACACACCTCTCGTGTTGGGCAATTCTGGCCTTTTCTGGTTAATTGCTAGCTTCAAACGGTCCAGTTGTTGACAGTAGAGATCTGAATTCAGTGTTTGACCATATAGAAGCATCTCATAATAAATGATTCCTTTGCAGTCCCACCAAATGCACAGCAGAACCTTTTTGGCTGTTAGTCCTGGTTTGGCCACCATCTGACCAACTTCACCAGGCTTTGGCCACAAACGTTTTCGCATAATGTTGTCGTATGTGATCCATTTCTCATCCCCAGGCACCATGCGTTCAAGGAATGGATCGATCTCATTCCGTTTGGCCAAGATATCACAGATGGAAACTCGAACAATCATGTTTTTTTATATTAAAAAATAAGTAAAATATAATTAGTAAAATATATTAAATGGTTAAATACTGAGAAATATTAAGGATAAATACTGAGGAGAGGGCGATGCGTTATGAACAAAAAATTAGGAAACTAGATGATGAACGGAATATAGTCAGGAAGGTATGGAGATGCTGGGGGATGAAAAAGGAGATGAATTGGTGCGGAAGAAATTAGCGAAGAGAGATAAGGACATACAGATGCAAGTACAGGTTTAGAGAATAAGAAGGTGAGGATATAATAATAGGTATTTTGTTGTATTAAATATGATTTATTATCACCTGGATGTAAACCTTTGAATACAAATGTATTGAATATAAAAATAATGTATAATGAATCTTTACTTTAGATGTTGGCTATGAGTATATAACGAAACGTTTGAATACTTAGTTCGCATATTAGAAATGAATATTCAAAATGCAGCATATTGAGAAATGATATCTACGGGTACACGTATATTATCGTTTTTACAGTAACATGCATATACTTATTAAATCAGTCTAATTATATAAAGCGAATTACGTTGACGGACTTATGAAACTTCACAATAAGCTGGATTTCAGCACATAGTAGTTGAAACGCTCTTTTCTATATATACATGTGTGAATTGTATATGTAATAATTCTTAAATATACAATATACATATATAGACTACAGATGTTGTGATACTATGTACTACACTTTACAGTGTTTAATAAAGTATTTGTAAAAACGCAGAACATAATAACATAATTACTGAACGCATTGTTACGAACAGGTAATAACAAAGAAATATCAAATGGTTACAAAAAAAATAAGTTTCCTTCGTTAAGTGACTTTTCTATTTTAAATTACTAAGGAATGGTACTTTAAAAACAAAAATGTATTTCTCTCTTAATAATTATTTCTAATACTTATCGTAATATAACAAAGTAAAAAATTTACATCATAGAAAAAAAAACTGAATGGTATAGATGCCGTTATCGTTAGGTTGCTTTGAAATATTCGTTATTAAGCGTGGTATATATGTGGCCTTCACCTGATAGGAAATCAAGTATGGCATCAAGTCTTGATACGATATATTGTGGCACTTTCTGAATCAGAACACTTCTGTGGATGCCGGTGTCGTCGGTCTTATCTTCTGCTTTGATTACACTCAAAACTAAACTCTGCTCTCTTGTTAACCCACTAATATTATCATCTATACTACTACTACCTGCTGGTAGATGCTTCTACTACTACTTCCATTTTATCAGTCTTTTCTTTTTTCGCGGCGGCCATTTTTTTAGATTTTAATGCGATGTACATAACTTCTAATAAATGTGTTGTGTCGTATCGTTCGCCTCGTTGGCGACTTAGATTTACGACTTGTTAACGAAGAAAGGTTGTAAGGCTAACTCCGGAGAATCCGTTTATTTACACTTTGTACAGAAGTGATCTTAGCTACAAAGGACTTGGCTGCAGTTGTAGCTAATCTCGATATAATGACGTCGCGATTTATAATAGTTAAATGATTCTTTGATCTTACTACCTCGGTGCAAGAACGATTCTAAACTTGCTGCACTTGTTGCAAAAACGATTCTAATGTTTCATTGTCGTATTAGCTTTTACGAAAGCTCGGTTGCAGGAGAAATTTGGTGGAAGTGGAAAAATGTCTAAAGTAGGGATAGGAAGGAACTCTGTGGTAGGTGATGTTTTAGCAACGTTTGACAGGGATTTCCTCCAGGTCTGAATTTACCGTAAAAATAGCCGTTCGCGGAACGGTCGCGAGCCTGCCTTGGGCCTTCAGGCCTCTGTCCACAGAGCCCTTTGGAAATCTCCGAGGTTTATGATGCCAGCGTTTGCTATTGAGACCGAGAACAAGAGATTGTAAACCGATTACCATGCGTCGCGCGAAATATTAAAATTACTTGATGGTTCGGTTCCTCAAAAATAGCCTTCTACCATTACTAGCATCATAAACTGTAAATTGGCCTTCCTTGTCTGAATGTCGTCCTTGGGGCCCTATGCTCAGGACGGAACAAAATGAGTCGTCAATTCATTTAAATTCGTCATTGGCAACATCTTTAACATTAATATATGGTGTACATCATTTTGTTCGCGGAAATGTCCATACACTCGCACGTACGTATCTAATTTAAAGGAAGGACTCGAAGTTGAATTTTCGGCTTCCAACCGACGGAAGGCTGTAATGGTTCCAGTTTCGTCCCCGATTACGTACGTCTCCTTCGTGGCCGATTCTTTTACGCGTTGCAAAATTCCTAATATGGATACGATATGCACGGGCTTACCAAGAACTTTCAGTTCGCCCTTAGCTCTGTGTAGAAGTCCGATCATTACGGGAACGATGTTTCGCACTCTTACAGCACTTTCTCTGCTGCTGCCAGCGATGTTTTTGCTGGTGAAACCACCTGTGATTCCCGAACTGTCTCTACTGCTATCCCACATATTTTATTATAATTGAAAATAATCTCAGGAAGAGTCAGGAAAGCGTGTTCTACTGTTCGTTACCGAATGGTAACCCCTTCGCCTTGGCCGGCCGTCGCTTTCTAGATGGCCGGCCACGTCCCGGGGTTGGGCTTACGCCCTCCCCCTCCCCAAAAGAAATGGGGGGGGGGGGGGGGGGGGGGGGGGGGGGCGCACCGCTCAAATCCCGGCGGCCATTTATAATGCCCAGGGCCCCCGCCTTCCTTTGCAGGGTTTTTTATCCCCCTCATTCTCGGCAAGCGGCGGGAAATGCATCCCACCGCCTGCTAGGGTCACCTCCTTCGGGCCCTGCGCACACTCCTGCGCAAGACCATTGGGTGCCTGGGCTGGGGTTGCCCCTGGGCACGACCGGCGGCGTCGGCTATTCGTTGTCTTTCCCGACGCCTCCCGGCGGCCTCCTTCTGCAACAGCCTTCTCCCAGTCATAGACAAAATCTTTGAAAAATGTATCCACATCTGGTTAACCAACTCTTTAAATGCCACACAAACGCTCATCCCCCAGCAATTTGGCTTCAGAGCCCAACATTCCACTACCCACCAGCTAATAAGAGTAGCACAACTTCTCACTCATGAACACAACACCCATCGCTCCTCTGCCATGATACTCTTCGACCTTACCAAAGCTTTTGACACAGTGTGGACAGAAGCCCTACTCTTTAAACTTCATAAGCTCTCTCTTCCGAGAGCCTTTATCAAGCTCATACAATCATACCTCCACAACAGGCACATCTTCGTCACCATCACTGGATCCTCCTCGAAACTCCTATCAATAACTGCAGGAGTCCCCCAATGCTCCATCCTTGGCCCTCTTCTCTTCAACATCTTCATAAACGACATCCCAACGGCCAAAGACTGCCACCTTGCACTATATGCAGATGACACTACACTCATCTCTTCCTCCTGGTCCACGCACACCCTTCACTCCAAGCTGCAAGAATACATCAACTCAGTATCCACTTTCTTTGGAAACTGGAAACTAAAGCTCAACCCACTCAAAACAAAAGCCATCGGTTTTCCAAGAAAAGGTTCTACACCTATCAACACCCCATTATTCGTGGATGGACACCCAGTCGTATGGTCCACCGGGGTCACATACCTAGGAATAGGTTTCGATCACAAGCTCAGCTGGACTCCAGCAGTACTCGACAGGATAAACAAAGCCAAAAAAGCAGCAGCCTCCATACATTCCCTCATCTCACGTGGCTCGAAGCTAAAACAACATCTCAGACTCACACTCTACAAAACCTGTCTCAGGCCGGTACTCACCTACGGATCACACATTTGGTGTACCGCCCCCAGGACCATTCTCAAGAACCTATAAATATACCAAAACAAAATACTTAAAATAATTACAGACAAGCCTCCCAGATATCATACTAACCAACTTCACCTAGAAGCCAACATGGAGCTTATCTCGTTTCACATAATTGCACTCATCTCCAGATACAATGTCGACCAACACTCAAACCCACTCATGCGAGACACCGGTCTCTATGACCGCAACAGAATTCCCTACAAAATTAAAACCAAGTTTCCAATGGACATCACTAATCTCACATAGTTCAACCATCTACCCTACCCACACTCTCCTTCACTGGCCTCATCACCACACCCTAACCTCATTTACTAGTCTCTACCAACCCATGGAACATATACTCACTATAGGGGTTTTCTTTGAAAATTTGTTCCCCACTCTAACATAATCGACATACACATAACCTAATACCCCATGAAGGTAATCCCACGATCAACCACTTCTCAACCAAATCGGTAAGAGGGCCATTGCTCTCAGGTACGATTTTCCCAACATCATCACATAGAATTTAAAAAAAAAAAAAAATTCTCATCGGGCAGTTTCAAGTCAGATCGCGACGCGAGACGTAGCAAGATCGAGCCGAGTTCTCCTTCGAGCAATAGTTAACCCCCGCCGACTTGGTGCGAAAATCAGGGAGCGTGTCTTAGGACAATCGCGAAACTTACACTACACTTACGCACTTGTAATAGACTGAAGTTGTTAGATTATATTAATTTTTACTTGCAATTCAGTGTACAAGTTATTTCATTCCATCTCCCAGTTCGAGTCAGTTGTTGGTAACGATCCCACAAAGATACACCTTTACCGCTCGAGGTGTATCTATTAATTTTCTTTTGAAGTTACGAGGCAAAATTAGATTCAATCCAAAACCCCATTACCCAATCAGTGGCGACCCGGTGATGACAGAGGCATCGGCCAGTCCACGCATTCCTTTCAAAATATCCGCACAAACTCATTTATCTCCGGCCACGTGTGCACCGGCCCTCGGCTCGTAACAATTCATATAAATTGAAATTCGCAAATGTTCCAATAAATACAAATAATAATAGCCATAATTTGATTTACATTGAAACGGAGCACGTTAACAAAATATGTGAAAAGAATTAAATAAATTTACAAACGAATGAAATTGAAGAGAAATTTCAGTTTTATTTGTTTTCCACAGAATACATGCAATAGTTATCTTAATGTTTCTTACATTCAAATGAAGTACATTAACAAAAGAAGTAGTCGTAAATAAACAAATTTGTAAGAAAATAAAATTAACAAATTTTAATTTTTATCTCATTGTTAAAAAGTTTATCATAATACTTGAACTTTTTTATAGCATTGCTTAATGTTTAAAATAATAATGGCTAAGTTAGAATTCGCGCAGAATGTAGTTTCACTTTCTGCGCGGAATACGTAAAATTCTGGTCGCAGCACACGTAGCAAACGTGTAAAGAGCTTCCGCGGAAGCCCGTGCGAGCTAGCTTGAGGCAATACGTGGCGTAGACGAAGGAACAACACTGACAACGTGAGAACAAAGACGTCTCCCTTTGGGCGCAAACTTGTTAGTGTCAGTATCTCTTGCACGCGATGTCTAGACTACACTTCGGTTAATCGAGCGGTTGAAAGGGCATTTCAGGGTTGACATTTTACAAATATTTGAAATGCACGCGATTGAAATGTTACTTCTTTCGAGTATATACTCCAAAGTATATACAAGGAGTATATACAAAATCGTGTGAAAATATACAAAAGAGTGAACGTTCGCGACGTTTACCGTTGGACGAGTCGCAGCCAAGTAAAGTTTCCTTGAAAATAAAATGTGTTTTACGAAAAAAAACTCAACCTCCGACGGGATTTGAACCCAGCAGCACCGAAATCGTACGCTCTAACCATCGCGCTAACCGATTGAGTTGTAATAAGCGGAAACATTTCGGCATATATTCCGCTCGTTACAATTTTTTTGCTCGCTTAATTTGCATTTTCAGTGTTAAAAAATTATTTGTTTCGATGCAATAACGTTTAAAATTACTTAATCCACTCTCGCGGTAAGCTAGAAAAGTAGTAGCTTCATTCTCACAGCAAAAAACATCGACACATTGGGTTTTCATTTTTTTTGACAATGTTGCAGGTTGGCAAAATATCTGAGAAAAATTGAGTACACGAGCCGTGATAGTACTTTATCAGGGAATTAATATAAAAGTTTTGAATATAATATAAAAGTGAGAAATCTTCAATTTTCCGATTTTTTGGGGGTTTTTCATTTTTGATAATCACAGCTTGCAACTGAAAAATCTGAAAAAGTTCTATAACATGCGGCTTAATGTCCAAAATAAGGCATATTTTTTTCAAAATTTTAGAAAGCCGCTAAAGGTGGAAAAATGCCGGAAACCGCGAAATCTAATTTACCCTGTAACTACCCTCACGGACAAGTTACAGGGTTAAAATTTTGCACAGATGAGTTTTTATTGGCCAGCTATCGAACGGTGTATGACTCCTTGAAAAACCTCTAAGGGCAGTTTTGACCATCTTAATCGGCTATGCCTACGGAAACGTTGCATGGCTCTCGTGACAGACGGAGTTTTTTAGCCAGATCTTCGGTCATGAAATTGGTGGTGGAGCATGTGTCGATTAGAGCACGGCATGGAATCCTTTTATGATTGTTGTTGGTGATGTTGATTTGTGTTGTTACTAATAATTCGTTGGTATCGGAATTGACTATAAATGAGTATGCCTGAGTGGATCTGGGGATTTTATGCGCTGGTAGTCAGATTGATCTTGTTTGTTCGCTGGTCGCTGTCTCTCCGTCAGGAAGTAGTGCGGATACAGGTATATCGTGTATTGTACTTGGTGGCGTCACAGTTTGTTTCTGAATTGCATGTTCTTGTTGATGGAGAAGAGTGTGATGTCGTTTGTTGCATAGCCTGCATTTAAATAACGAACGGCAGATGTTCGTGGTGTGGCCGGGTCGCAAGCAGTTATGACACAACGCTTTCTTGAGCACAATTTCTAAACGGGTCAATTTCTGTGGTGTCCTTGTGGTCAGGAATGTCTGTGTGCGCGATATTCCTCCGGTGTTTGATTTTAAATTCGTGGAAGGAGTAGTGCGGTTTCCGTGTAAAGGATTGATTTTGGCGATCGCTGCCGGTGAACAATTGGCTCGTTTCTCCAGAAATTCTGTTAAATGTGTGTACGCAGGCATGTTTTTCTCGGGTAGTGTAAGCTCCCATTGCCAGATAGTGTCGGAATTGATCTTAGATAAGATAGTGGATATTAAAAAGGAGTTCCATGCTGAAATCGGTTCGCCTAAATTCCGCAGTGCTCGCAGGTGTTGGTTTAACGCGTCTAATAAATTGCTTAAGGCTTCTGGCGTGTCCCTTGTTAATTTCGGAATCTCGCGAATAGCATCGCAATGCCTTAGGAGGGTTCGGCGGGGACAGTGAAATTTATTAGGTTGAACGTTTAAGTAGCCGTTGTAGACGTGCCTCGGGTCAAGGTGGCTGATGTAGTCCTGAGGGCGACTGTTGATCACGTGGTCGATGTCCGTCGAATTTTCCCTTGTTCACTGACACCAAATCCGGCTCGAAGGACCAATGTTTCCGCGTACACCCGTTAAGATCGTAATGACGCGGTTCCCAATAACTTTTTCAAGTGAGCGGGATATTAAATAAATGATTTGGTTTTAATGAAACGAAGACTAGACTTTTTATTGAAAATAACACTTAAAGATAACGATTATTGTAACGTTCTAAGTTGTATAATGTGTAGACGTTGATAGAATGTTTGTTGTGTAATACGGCGAGAGAATGAAGAATGTTGGTAATTTTTTTTTTGTTGTTGTTTATGTGTGTTGAGGTTTAGAGTTTGGTCCGTACCTAAGAGCTATGGCCCTTTTACCAGTCTTTAGGAAGTTTGTGTGGGGTTACCTTCATGAGGGGTGTAGGTTACGTGAGTGGCATTAAGGTGGGTGTGGGGAAATAATTTTCAAAGAAAACCCCTAGGATGGAGGTTAGCCAGTCTTGTGTTGACTATCGGATGTTAGGCAGAAGAAAGAGGATGTACGTTAAAGAGATTTTGAGGTTTGTTGAGATGGGGGGGGGGGGGGGTGATTACATGTGGTTGGGTGAAATGATATTAGGTCTGTGGTGTCTAGGGGGAATTTAGTCTTGATTTTATAGGGAATTCTGTTGCGGTCGTATAGTCCGGTGTCTCGAATCAGTGGGTTGGTATGATTGGCGACTGAGTAGTATGAAATTAGTTGGTGAATGTATGGGAGGATGTACTCCATACTGGTCTCTGGTCTCATGAAGTTGGTTGGTACGGTATCGTGGAGGTTTACCGGTGATTATTTTGAGTAGCTTATTTTGGAGAGTTTGGAGTTTTTGGAGAGTGGACGTTGGGGCGGTGCACCAAATGTGTGATCCGTAGGTGAGTACTGGTCTGAGGCAGACTTTGTAAAGTGTGACTCTGAGATGTTGTTTTATTTTTGATCCATGTGAAATGAGTGAGTGGATGGAGGCAGCCGCCTTTCTGGTTTTTGCTATTCTGTCGATGACTGCGGGGGTCTAGCTGAGTTTGTGATCGAAGACGACCCCGAGGTATGTAGTTTGCTGTGACCACGTTATAGGATGTCCGTCGACTGTAATTGGGGTGCTGATTGGTTGGGATCCTTTCCTTGGAAAGCAGATAGCTTTTGTTTTTTGAGGATTGAGTTTTAGTTTCCAGTTTGCAAAGAAGGTTGCTACTGTGTTGACATATTTTTGCATTCTAGCGTGGAGGGCCTGGGGAGACCACGAGGATGAGATGAGGGTGGTGTCGTCGGCATAGAGTGCCAGCTGGCAGCCTTCTATGGTCGGGACGTCGTTTATGAAGATATTGAAAAGGAGAGGGCCCAGTATGGAACCTTGTGGGACTCCAGCGGTTATTGGTAGGAGGTCCGAGGAGGTGCCAGCAAGGGAGACGAAGATATGCCTGTTTTGGAGATAGGAGTGAATGAGTCGAGTGAGAGATATGGGCAAGCCTAGCCCATGGATTTTGTAGAGTAGGGCCCGCGTCCAGACAGTGTCGAAGGCTTTGGTAAGATCAAAGAGAATCATTGCTGAGGAGCGGTGTTTGAAGAGTTATTATGTACGTTTTGGAATGTCCTACAGAGGTGGTTTGCCTTGCCGAGGTCAGAGGTAAGGGTTTTGTTATTGTGAGAAAGAGGTGGGATAAAGAATTTTTTCCCTGTGAGGGTTCTGTGGTTTGCCCAGAAAGTGGGATCTGGCTTGGTTTGTTTTCTGATTTTTTTATCCCAGGCGTTGCTCCTTATTTTTGCAATTCTGGAGATAATTTGAGCGGAGAGTAGTTTGGCGAGGTCTTTGTGATAGAAGAGTCCATGTCTCTGCCATAATTTCCTGGCGTTGTGTCTAGTTTTGATGAGGCTATTCAGGAAGGGGTCTGCTGTGATGTCAATATGGTGTCTGTGGAGTGTGAGGTGGGTTGTGGCTTTTCTGGTGCAGGCAAGGAGATAAGCCTGTAGATTGATGATGATATGTGCTATTGATTGGAATGAGGTGGTGAGATTGAAGTTATTGGTGTAATTGTTGTAGGCTGTCTAGTCAATGTTAGGGGTCATGTGTGGTGGAGGGAGAGTGCTGGGGGTGGATGTAAGTAGTACTTTTTTTCTTTTTTTTTCCAGTGGAGGGGGGAATGCTATTACGCACACCCTGTACTCGCGAGGTGCAATGCGAGCAGGGTAGTGTGGGACTCCCCGGCTGAGGGTGCTAGGCCGGTATACCCACTAAACACCTAAACCTCCCTTCAGCCATGCGTCTCTAGATACAGTGTATCTAGAGACAGCCCCCTTGGTATCGCCAGGTCGGCATTTCTTCAGGGGGCGGCTGGACTCCATGTGGTGTTTAAATCCACATCATCTAATCCGACCCCTTCTGGGACGGCCCTCTTCACTGTTCCTCCTCTTTTTCTTATCCCGCATCAATTCATTAAAGAAACCCTGAATCGCGGGGCGTTGGATCTTGTCCCTGTAGCATTTCTTTAGGAGATCCATGCTAATTGGTCCTATTGTCACCTCCAGTCTATTAGGTAGAAGAGGATACAGCACAATTAAGATACACTCAACAAAAGAAGATCACACAAACGTACCCACCACGTGCACTAACAAAACACGATCGCACATTGATTCTTCAATTATATTGATTTGTAAAATATTTGTGTTTGATAAACTAAAAAGCAAAGTATAATCTGTTGTTTCGATAATCCAAAGTATAATATCAAGTAATTCATGGTTATCGATGAGTTCACGCTATCTTGATATATACAGCTGTCAGAGAATATACACAAACTGCCTATCTTTACTGTGTTGTGTTGATGAATACGCAGATTGGGTATCTACTTATCTCTCTTCATACTTCGTTTCGTAAAGATTTTGTCATATCTGTATATTTACATTCAGCTGCTTTGGAAATAATGACACTTCGTTTTAATATTCCACATGTTTTATTAATTTAACAAACACAATAATAATAAAACTAAACAATCAAATTTATATTATGTGTTCAGAATTTGTTCCTGCTGCTTCAATGTATTTTCGAAGCCTTTTCCGGAAATTATTCACGATCGTCTCATATAAAAGATTATTATAATTTCATTCCACGTACTTTATAAAGATTTAACACATCCGCCAACTAGAACGATGGATAGGAGATTTGTTACATTCAATAGTAATAATAATTTTAATTCTTATTTATTTTTTCCCCACAGAAGTGGTAGAGGAAGTTATACGTGAATCGACCTAACGAGCCCTCAATTATTATAATTTTATTTATAACACACGACTGACTCGTGCTCTATCTACTACGTCGAGCTACATCCGCGACCAACAAAGACTGACTGCCTTCAAGACGCGAAAGCAGAACAAGTCATGCCCGAGAAACATCGGACGATTATCGACATCGAGCGTTCCATCCGAACCAGTACCGCGATCGTCCACCAGGCCCACGCGGGGCCCCAGAAAACAACTGACTGCTACATTGTTAAGGATTCTATAACGATTAGGTTTATGATGCGTACGTGACATCCTGGCTATTTTTGAGATGCAAGGGTCTTTTTAGCAAATTACGTATTTTAAGCATCTCACACTATAAACCAGGAGAAAGACACCAAGCCCGAGACGAAACATCGAACCCTTGGACTTTCTCCTGGTGCTCAATAGCGATTTAACGTATCATAAACCCTATGCACAGTGAAAATTAATGTACGCCAAGCGACCCTGTGCAGCCAGTGAATTTGGGGGAAACCCAAGGCATCGACCTTCGGAAACAACATTCCGAAGAACGGTACTTGGTCTTTTGCAACTAATTTCGTATTGGTTGATAGGTGTTCGCCTTGTACGAAAAAGTAGGGATAGGAGTCTTCGTGGAACGCGAACAGCCACGAAGACGACAGAGTCAAAACCAGAGTCAAAAAGGAAACACGACAGATACCATAAAGATACCCGACAACGCTCAGGAACCAAGAGTAGCAGGGACTCGCACAGACTTTCAAACCTTTGTACGGCCAATTAATAACTTTGTACGGCCATTGTGACGGCCTCAGCATACCGTTTAAATAACTACTGTTTTAAATAAGTGTTAATTATTTGTTAAAATAAAGCAAGTAAATTCAATACCAGAGCGTGTTCATCGAACCAGCAACAAATCAACCTAGTTCTAAACCAGTGATTCTTCGAGCGGGATCACACACGCTCTAAACAACATAGTAAAGGAACTTGAGCACCTTATTACTCAAAGAAATTGAATGAATTTGATCACTTAGATCTGATTGCATTGTAACAGCTAATAAGATGGTAAAATGCGGACATCTCTTGCGTTGCTTTAATGCACATTGTATCCTTCTCTTTAAAGGCTTTTGACAACTTTTACACAACAACAGTTACACTAGCACACTAGTTAAATTAGTATAACAATTAGATTGGTATAATATTTAGATCAGTGACACAGTTAATTTAGTATAACAGTTAGATCATTACAGCATTTAACCCTCTTAGTGTCGTACAAAAGAGTCGGCGAACAGTTTCAAAAGTATAGCCAACAACGATATATTGTTGTTCGGCATTAAGAGGGTTAGATCAATGCAATAGATAGTGTTCGGGTGTTATGGCGTCGTTAGTTATAGCGACGAATTGTGACGCTTTAGGTGTGGACTGTATAAAATGTAGGACCGGAGTTTAGCGGCGAAAAAACTTATGTATTTAGCTTGATACTATGCTACACCTTTGCTTGGACGGTCTGAGGTGCTCGAATTCTATGATAACTCTGATATTCTGAAAAATGTTCTCTCTAGAGGTAAACTGCTGTCCCTTCCACGCATTTTTAATACTTGCTGATTGATTTTCTCGAAAGATAGAGTGTGAGTGAGCGAGAGGGAAATAAAAAAAAGGAAGAGAGAGAATGAGTAAGAATGAGATAGCGAGTGAGACAGAGCGGAAGAGTATGGATGCAAGAGAGAGAGAGAGAGAGCAGGATAATTTGGAAAAGGACTAGGAAGGGCGAAAGAACGGGCGGAAAAGATCGTGGCATTCGAAGGAGAACCGTGGCGTGAAGAAGTCGTTGTTTTTGTCAAAGTTGTTGCGTTGCCGTTGTCGTTGTTGTTGTTAAGTCGTTGTTGTAAGTCGTGGGACATTGATAATAAACTGTTGTGCTTGTTATTGTTAAACGAAGGTGTCTTTAGTTGTCCTATTATTATTATTACGGAGTCACGTGGGATTTACTTCCAAATTAATCCCTACACTATATATATATTATAATTATTTTATCCGTAGAGTAAGTGTATTACTTTACTAGGAGCGACTTAAAAGCTATCTGTACACGAAGTTGGATCAAGGATCGGACGAAGTGACAACACGCTTGTCCTTGAGGTAGAAATACAGACTGGTTTATTTTTGGTGAAGAGCGGTATTTATATCGTTGTCTAGCGTATGGAATTTCTTTTATGGGATTAAGGTCTTGAAGTGACGTGATGTTATCTTGTCCTTATCTTATTTTAAAGTAATCCTGTTGTCGCTGAAAAATTTTAATCCAGGATTTATGGTTTACTGTTGCGATGATGGTCCTTAAAACGAGATGGTTGTGACCAAATATATGGCAAGATTTGGTCCGGTGCGTTATAGTATCGCAATTAGATTAGTATAATAGTGAGATTAGTACAACAATGAGATCAGTGTAGCAGTTAGGTCAGTATAATAGCTAGATCAGTATAAGGGTAACATTAGTAAAACAATTGCACTAGTGCAATATTTAGACTGGTATAATAATTAGGTGAGTATAACAATTATATAAATACAACAATTAAATCGATTGGTACAACAGATTAGTACAATATGTAAATTAAAACAACAGTGAGGTTATTGTATAAAATTAAGAAAGACAGATGTAAATGATATGAGTAAATTGAGTAAAACAAAATTCACCGAGTAAGCAATAAGAAAACTACATTAAGATATAACAACATATTGAAAATGAGACTAGGTATGAGATGAAATAAATAATAGTGAATAGAACAATATGTAATAAGATTAGAAATGTAGTATACAAAGTAATAGCATGAGTTCCAAAGATAGTATTTAGATGTTGCACATGATTTACAATTTATTTATATAAAACCTTGGAATATTATTTATAAAAAATATATTGACAAGCAGGGCTACGTCATAGTGACTGAAGACCCCTGACCCTTTCATATTCAACCCTTCACCCACAATTTCCCATTTTGAATAACAATGATTGACTAAATCTGTATTCGACTCTGCTTTCCAATGTTTCAACTGCACCACAACTTGCCAGATGTACTTTTATTTTCTACTTCTATTTATAAATCTTCACGATAAAAATATGAAGTATTGTACTTTCATTTTCCAGTGTTCTCGAGATATTTTTATAAAGCTTTTTCATTCTTGTTTATTACGTTTTATAATATTATAAGGTCACTCTCATAATTACCTCTACTTTTACTAATAAAACATAGTTGCAGTTTTCACAATTTTTACTTTTTTTATAAAGTGTTCTCATTTTGCGATGTTATTTTTTTCCTCGATTTCTGTCAAGTTCTTATTGTATCATTTTATTTCTGTATGTTCAACAATATTTATAGACCCTAAGAAATTTTACGTTTATTCTATCTTTTTACACAGAACTTTCATCCTGCTTTCAACAGTTTTGTAATTAGAATTCGTGAGAGTGAATATATAAGATACTTTTCATTTTGCTGTTACAGTTTTATTTTCAATTCCACTAAGTGTTAATTAATACTTTCTATATTTTACAATTTTCGGGGGATGAAAATCATCGGAAATTGTAAAATCATCGCAGTTACGAGAAATTGCATTAACAATACTTTTCAATGTATTGTATCTTACATAAATTTAAATAAAATTCTTGTATTTATCAATATTAAATAGACTATTACTACTGTTCTGTTGCAGTGCATTAATATCGATGCACTACAACTGTGGTCATGAAACTTATGTTATTTAGGATATATTAGTAAAATAAATTATAACGCCAAAAAGCTCTATTATACATATTATAAAAAGCTTTACTTTATGGAACTATCAAATTATTATATTTTCAAAATAACCTGTGAACTATGCCTGATAACTAGCAAAACATCCTGTACAAATATTTCATAAATCAATTATATTAAAAATATTCAATAGTAAAATATGCATAAAAATATACGTTGGGGCATATTCCATATCCTCTCATTGAAACAGCGGAATCTCGATAGACGAAGCCGGAGCAAGGAGACTGACGATCGGGGCAGTAGACAAGAGACGCTGAGCAAGAACCACATACATACCTACCTTGCGAGAATATTTTGTTACATATAATAAATAGTTGAGTTACTGGAAGCTTCAAACCACCTTATCTCCTCAACCCGGACCCAATATATACAATACTAATTTTATCTTAGTTACGTCAATTAAAAAAATTTGATAGCTTCTGAAACTTGTTAAAATGTTTTGAGGGAAATCTTTTTTTAATTATACAAACAACATATAAAATGATTGACGGCAACAGTAAAAGGTCATTTGCAGGACATCTGCGGTTGTATAGTAGAACCATTATATAACTTTTCATGTGAAAATTGTATACTGGGGTCATGAGTGACCCAAACATTTTATTTTCATTTATGAAATGAATGTTTTTTCTGTAGTAGTTAGATTTCCCATGTTTTTATTATTTAAAATACCAGCTAAAAATAAAATATCAAGAGTAAAATGAACAAATTTTTTGCATTCTCCACGTCAGGTATACCATGAACCCAATGTATCAATCATTTTTGTGCAAGTCATGATACCACTTAAAGACTAAATAGAGATTGATATGTCCTCTCGAAATGTCGATCCTTGAACGTCATGCATTGTACTCGTGACATTTATATAAATAAAAAGCTCAGCCTGTCCAGGAATACTACCTTTAAAATGTCGTCGCTCGGGTCAGAATTGACCCAGTTCTGGAATCGGAAGGATAAAGTATCCAAATTGGAGTTTCCTCTTTAATATTAGAGATACTGAGCGTCCCATCGATCGAACGATTAGAGTCGGTCTTGTGTACTCTCAATTACTATCCCTCGAAGAGTTAAATAAAGCCCTGTTACGTGGCGTGCGTTACGAGGTCAAACTTACCATCTTTTTACACCCGACACATTACTTACCTATGGGAGTTTAAAGGGGCAGTTCTGGTTTTGAACTTGCAAAGAATCAATTTTTTTACATGCCGGAATATAAACTTACCAACAGAAGTTAAGAAACTTTTTACATACAGTGGGGAGCAAAACTAAATAAAAACTTCTAATACGGTATAACTTTAGTCAAACTAGTTTAAATGATTTGAATTTTTCTGTAAATATTGAAGCGACTAGTTCACTACATAATTACTGAAATACTTTCCTTTTAATTTTACTATTATTTGGAATAAAAAGATAAATGTAAAAAAAACTGTTGTTTTTTCACTTTATTATCTGAGCATATAATGGAAATTAAGATTAAGTATACAAAGTGCATTAATTTGACGCATTTTCAATTTTTCATAGAAAAATTTGGAGATTTATGTCTTTTATGATTTATCTCTTGCTACACATACTTGCAATTATCCATTTAACGAGACGAATATTTGTCAAAATTTATTTTTTTCTGCGCCTCCGAATTTTGAAATATCCTACGTGGTATGCGCATCTCGACGAATACGTCAAATTGATGCAATGAACTATATTCCAGTTATAGTCATAGTGTAAGCATATTTTAAAATTTTAGTTTTTGAATGCATTGTTAGTTTGTGCAATGAAAAAATAAATATCAAGTTATTGTAAGTAACTGCAAAAACATTAGTGTCAATTCAAGTTGTACATTCTTTCACGAATATCCCTTCTTCATAGAAGATGGTCGAACAAGGTAAATATGTATTGAAAAACAAAATTTATCTAAGAGATGATAGTTTCGATAAAAGCAGTGACAACTATTGCTTTATCAAACGCAAGATGAAATTGAAATTATGAAATATAGTAAAAATATGCAAATAGAGATACCAGCAGATAGTGAAGAGGAAAATTTCCGGAATTTACGTTTTAAAAGAAAAAGGGTGCATGTCCTTTCAGTTTCAGAAAATTATATTTACTCTTCACAAAAGAACTTATAAAATACCGTATCATTTTGATATAGATATTTTGATATCAATACACCTGTATGACGTTATTCCTTTAAAAATAAATTATTTATTGTACAAAATGTTTTTTTATTATCGTGCGGCAAATTCACGCGTGCCGTAGCAATAGATATATGTATACTTTTATTCCATACGTTACATGAGATACTTTTGTTAATCAACAAACAGTTGACTATAATATTTAAAAAAATAAATTATGATTATAAACTTTTATATTTTAGACAGTAAAGTGATATTACTAAATATAATAAATATCATTGCAAAAAGAGAACGAGAAACGACTTCTATTTCGTAGCATTGCATAGCTCAGTGTCAATTATTCAGTAATGATCTTCGTAGCCAAAGGGTTAAACAAAGGATTTCGCGCGTAATTGTCGCACGATTTTACGAACAATTCCATCAAAATAACGAAAAATGTTATGAATGATATGATGTTTATACAATTAAAATTTATATAACGTGTAAAATAAAATACAAAATATAATGTATAACAAAAATTATATAATGTATAAAATAGTGTTATAAAAGAAGTTAATCAGATTTTGATGCAAAAAAATTAAGATCACTCCTACGGTTTTAAATGGCACTATAATGGGAGTTGGAGAGGGGAAACAATATCACGTGCAATGATAAAGACACTGTCGGTCTGTGAGACATGGCTGACTGGCTCGTACAGCTATAGCTGCACGATCCGCTGTTACATAATTTTGCTGAACTAGACCCGATGACCGAGACATGTAGTCTATCGATTTATTTAGCACGCGTGTAATGTGTGCTGGGAGCAAACACTTTGGTCTACGCGTCTACACGGTTAATCGAAGATATATCAACTACTGTCTATAAGCGGCTCTGCCATGAAAGGATGCCTGTAGCGACTGCTCGCTATCTACAAATATTATTTATGACACATACGATAGCGGTCAGAAAAAGACGATGATTTGTTACTTCACTTAAACGCGTATTATAGAACTGTAATTCATTTATTTGTAGATTGTTAGCATTGAGATTTAGCTCAGAGGTGTAGGATCGCAAGCGAGAAAGAATTAACACTATAATCTATATTTATTATTTCCACACGTTACAAAACTGCGGAACGCACACGCGAGACGACTTCAGCGTAGAGGGCGATTGCTCGCTGATCGTCATTTCTCGATCATGTGTGTCTAAAAGCCACGCAACAATTAGTTTCGAAATCTATAGATGTACGTTTCCCTTTCTTTGCATGGAACCTAGAACTGCGAAATTTTAACAATACATAGTTGTTTCTATGTGTATAGTTTCCTGACTTCTATGAAAAGCCGATATTAGTTTACGACGGTCTGTCTAGCGAGAACATATTTCGGAATTGTTTATTATTTTTGTATACACATGTATACTTTTATGAAACAGTATATATTATTTAAATAAACATGAAAGCAGTATAAATAAAACTGAATTAAAGACAAAAATACATAGACTTTTTCACAATTGCTATATCAATTACATAATACCTAATATTGTATATATATATAATACATAAAAGGTTTAGTCTAAAATAGTTGTTTAATCTGTAATCGATCTCCCAATTAAGTCCGATAATCGACGTTCTACTGTAATTGAATGTGAATGAATTATTGATTTGTAATTGTATATGGAGTAATGTTAATGTCTATTAATTAAATAATTATAGTTCGTTGTTATGAATCCAATAACGACTGCCTACTATATGAACTCATTAAATTAATAATTTAACTAACCTTGACTTATGTATATCTCTCGAGCAGTTTTCCTTCAATGACTTTTCAGGAACTAATGACAAGTTCCATTGACCTGTTTCATGAGCAGGTTTATTGAACGCAAAGTGATCATTAGTCTGCTGATCTTTGTGCACTTATGACTCGTGTAGATTTTTCTAACTAATTTCATTCTTATTTCATTTCTACAACATTACATTAGACGCTGTTAAAGATACCCATATCGTTTTCTTCTGTATTTAATAAACCTTGTCATCTTGTTGAGTGATTTTATTGCACGTTATCTTATCGTTATCTATAAGATTTCTCTAGGTAAACGCGTCGTGGTCGTATGAAGATTAACTTAACTTTTTAAAATGAAGTCATATATTTTTTAATGTAATAGACGATTCAACTCGTCATTCTCTTCATAAAAATACTAAAACATATACAAATGATTCAGTTAATGTCGTCAAGTAGGAATCGAAAGTCGTCACGAACTGAATCCGAAGACATGGTTATCGATCCTCGCGGCTCGCTTTTGTAGTTGGGGACATCTCATAAAAGAGAGAGATGGAACGAGACTCGGGGCGAGCGAAACTACATTGTAACCTGGAAAGGCAGCCGCCGCATGCCGGTGTAGATTACTATGAATACATACATTGTAACGCTAGCATTAAAACGCTTACTTAACTTTCTTATTTCCAATTTTTTATACATGAAAATTTGTTTAATATATTGGTCAGATTTTTCCAATTAAAATGATACCAAACACGACATATTTTACACCGTATTTATTCATTATATGAATCAAGTATTTTATTTTATTTACGAAAAAAAACATTTAAAAAACCGATTCGTAATTATAAAAGAAGTATTAAAGTCAAAAAGAAGTATTAAAGACAATGCTACATATGGTATTGTGTAATTCGAGCGACAGCAAGTGTAGACTTCTCTACACGCCATCGGCCACACGGTCGCGACCGCAAGTGAATCAAATCGGACACGCATTCGCGACAGGAACTGCAGACATCGCGACGACCTCGACGCGGTAGGTTTTGAGATGGCTTCGATTTCGAGACATTTCGAATTCTACGCGTTTGACGGAAAGTGTGGCGGAA